>NW_026855400.1:0-17562 GCF_026571515.1 Ruditapes philippinarum
CCTTCTGACAAATAGTCTATGATATAATATTATTTTACAGGAACACAGTAACTAAAAAGAGAATTAACAAATGTTAAAACGTTAAAGTTGCACTCGTGATTACTTTATGACATGATTTTAATCATGTTTTTAAACATTTGTTTTTAATTACAAATAGAAGTTACTTTAAAAATTTACTTATGTTTATTTCTACCATTAATTTATTCAATTTGTTTTTATTCTTAAACTCATATGACTCTTCGTGCATTAGTTCAAGCACAAGTGCATATATCAGTAGAACCACAGACCTTCCGGAAGCTAGCTGTAAGGACCTGTTCAAGCTGAAGTAATCCGTCTTCCAACTTATCTTGTTACGGCAATAGAAGTGCGGCTAAAGTTATGTTTGTCTTTGAGTTAAGAAGTGCAACGACTGTAGTTTTTTTCTATACTACAGCTTACCTTGAATAAGAACAATCTGCTCTAATCCACAGTCACATAATACAAATAGTACAGAACTTCAGAGGGTACAAAAACTGTAACTGCAGTCACATCATGGCAGCAATCATAACTGAAGTGCATGAACATTCTTTTGTTCTCCTACATTGAACACCCTCTACCTGTGAAACAACTATTCATTCCATGTTCTTACTTTTTGTAAATTATAAAAGCCATTTAGAAGCTTAAGCAAAATACTTCTGATTAAATACTCGGTCATTTAGTTAAAAGGCAAAACATAAGTACATAGTACATAAGTAATATATTCGCACCCCTGACTAGTCTATGACGTTACATTTTAAATCAAATTTATTATTAATTGTTCACAAGCAATGCTAAACTTTTCCGGCATGTCATTAAAAGTAGCAGGCGTTCCACCGTGCCTCGTTTCAGGCTCAAATGCTGATATATGTAGAACCACCGACCTTCCGAAAGCAAGCGGAAAAGATCTGTAAATAGTGTAACTCAATCGTAGCTTGTGAAAACATATCTATTAATGTTACTATGTTTTTTATGGTGTAAATGAAAACGTTTATTCAGTTTTGTTTTCCTCTGTATATACTATAGCTTACCTTAAACGGAAATAAAAATTTCTGCTCCAATCCACATGCACACAAACAAAACAATATAGTAGAGAACTTCAGCGTCAAATCTAAACAGAAATCAAAATGAATGTACATACGTTACTTTTCCTCCGTAAAAACTCCGACACCATTAATAACCTCCTACCTGTGAAACAACTTTTATTTACATGTTCAAATTGTTGCTGTTTATTTTCTTAAATATTTATTATCTGTAAAAACAAAATATGTTTTTTAAAAAAAGACTATTACATTAAATTCTCTGTACAATGCGTTTTTACATATCGTTACAGTATCGTCCTCATAATATAATTAACCTAAGATAAAACTGGCAGTATCGAAATAATTAAAATAACCATGTCATATTACGGCATTTATAAGTATCTGTCATTCATGTACATGTAATATTTTATCCTTAGTGGTTTGCTTACCTTAGATACTTATTTCTCACTCTTTTTCGGTCAAATGATTATTCAAGCTTAATACATAATATGCATACATTTACCTTCATGCCATCCTTACTTCCGCTTTCTCCGGCTGTCTTCTGAAATAATACTCAAGGTCAAGGTCAGTAATGCATTGGCATCCCGTTCGCTTGTGGAACAAGGTCTTCCAGCCATACTCAAAGAAATGTTTTTCGCTTGTGAAACAAATGTCATTCATCCATTCTAAAAATTGTTTATCAGTAAACATGATAAATAAAAATATCAATAAACATTTTGATGAATCCAATGTATTGCCAAAATCGGCAAAATAGTTAGTCTTGAAAACTGCAAACATTTCCATTCAGCACGGTTCTAGTAAGCTGTGTTACATTCATTCGACCATGGATCTTCTCCTGAAACATCCAAGGTTATTATGATAACTTAAAATAAAAGTTTGTAAAACATGAGTTTACAATTAAATTGACTAGATACAGTAAAACCTCGTCATATTAACAACCTTTTGGGAGACACATATGTCGGCTGTTGTTGATAAGAATTGTTACTATTGTTGTTAAAATGGTATTGCTCTACAATAGTCCGCCGTACAGATGGCCCTGTAAATGACAAACTTTCGTATTTAAATGCATCATTGCCATTCACTTATATTGACTCAAATTCGTATTTCAAAATACGCGTATATTGTATACACATGTATATAAAGCAATATATACATATATACATGTAAAACAATACAAAACAATTACTATGAGTTGAGTGCATGAACTTGCAAACACCATGAACAAACCATCTATGACATCATGTACCAATACATGTACAAGTCAAGTCAAAAAATCAAAAAACATGAACAGCCCTCGTAAAAACGAAACAACAAGAACAAACGAAAACAAACAAAGGAACAAACAAACAAATCTACACAAATAATATAACAAAGTAGTCAAAATAAACAAAACACCAAAAAGAACAATAAAACAAAGTCAACCAAATACAACCCTATTAAAATCAACCAAAGCCACATTCTAAAATATACAATGAAGTCCAATTATAACAACCAAAAACAGCACCAAAACCCATATGAATATGATTCACGGTTTCTTGTTCATATTCTCTATAAAATATTTGTTCGCACATGCGCAACTTTTACACTCTCATACGTACGTATTGATATGTATAGATATTTTGTTATTTGATATAGACAATATAAATTAAAGCCATTTTTTCCAAACTGAAATAGCTTTCAACAGTAATGGTGTTTTAATTCAACTGACATGAAATGTGCAGCATATGTGGGAAACTGTTTCTTCTCACAGCATTTTCAGCTATCCTGAAACTAAATTCGTAATAAAGGTTAAAATCTGAAAATTACCAAACTGATGAAAAACGAAAATTACCCTTACCTTTTTAAGTTGACCACAATAACAATCTGTAAGAGAATGCAGTTACAAATTAAACATAAATATCAACTTTTTAACTTGCTTATCTAAATAAAAATGTATCAAGTCTCTTTAAAAGCGCAAGTGTAATGCAAAAATATCTTTACCTTTTTAAAACTATCAATACAGTTTTTAGAGTTTTGTAAAAATGAAACTGTTGTGCCGTCCGGTTACCTGAATAGGTAGGGCGTTGGACTGTGAATCGGGCAACACGGGTTCGATTTCCAGACTGTGCAGGTCAGTTTCGATGTGGTTGATCTACGGCCATTCTACTTTTGCATGAACAGAAGTTATCAGTTCCCTGCAAAAGTAAAGACAACTGGTACTTGTAAACCCTTTGACAAGCATGCCCAGAGACTATGTGGTGGCTGAACTGTGCTCTGATTAATTCATTGTGGCTTACTGCCGTGATCCGGAGTGAAAACTACTAACACAAGCGCCTATTTAAATTTTGCTATGGAACTGTTGGCCTCATACATTTAACAACCCTTGGCAGAAATTGTAGTAACAATGTATGTCAGCCACAAAACAAAATATATCAATAATAATCATTTTTTTCTCAATTTTTGAAACTAAAGTACATTCAGATATTATATAAAATTATGAAAACAGATTTGTAATTAAAGAATAAGAAGTAAATAGAACTGTTTACCTTAATATCTATGCAAGCTACTGTCTCTATCAGAACAGTTTTCATATAATATAATTTTTTCACTTGCCTTCTAACAACAAATTATCAAGACCACCGCCATCAACATCCACACAACCTGCAGTAGTTGTACCACTACCACAACCACCACCATCATCCTCACCACCATCATCATCACCACTACCAACACCACTACCACCACCACCACCATCATCCTCACCACCATCGTCATCACCACTACCAACACCACCACCACCAGCACCACCGCCAACAACACCATCAAAAATCGCCTTCATCTTTCATCACCACTTACACGGTAAGATTGTGTCAACGAATTGTATCTCATTCAATTGTTGCGAGCTGAAAATAGTGAATTTTATAAGAAGCATGTTCAAATGTTTCTGAATATATGAATTACAATTTGTTAAGCATTGATTTATTTCAAACATATTTTTTCCTTAGTGTCTTGTTTTACATACATTTTTAACAAAGTTTTTTTCCCAAAATCATGTCTTATCAGTGACATGAAACACGTGTGTCGAATTTTTATTTTGTTTAACGGAAAGCATGTTTAATAAAGATCCATGGGAGTATGCCATCCATTGATTAATATACATGTTATATAACTTGATTGCAATTAATATTTTCCTAAGCAACTCCACTGACAATCGTTCAGACATTCTCTAAATGTGATATACATGTAAGAAAATATGATGCACGTGTAAGATCATAATTGTACGAGTTCTAGCAAATGTGTAAGTAATTTATATGAGCCGCGTCATTACAAAACCAACGCTGAACCAAAGTCTGATCAGGATCCATGCTGCTCGCTATCAGTTTCTCTACTTGTTATAGGGTTTGTAAGCGAACAGCATGGATCCTGATCAGACTGCGCGGACGCAAACCCATTATGTTGGTTTTGTCGTGACGCGGCTCATATATATCTTACTTGCGGGCTCTGACTAAGTGTATGTGAATATCTTACTAGTTTCGTTCTGTGGTATATATAAATCTGTATCAATTATTGCGGAACCATTTGAATCAATTTGCCCTCCTTATACTTCAATTGTGATCCTGTGCATATATATATAAAAAAATAATAATTATAATCTTAAAAAAATATTGAAAAAAAAATACATTAACCTCCCACCAACCATTCCCCCGCCTAAAACAATAAAAAGATCTATCCACCTACAAAGTTTCATGTTGATACCTCTTATAGTTTAAGAGTTATGTCCCGGACAAAGTTCAAAGTGTAAAAATGAACAAAGGGCAATAATTCAAAAATTAGGCAAGGCAGAGTTACGTTCTTATGCACTGCACACCTTCTCAATGAGATCTGTCTAACTACAAAGTTTCACGTTGACACCTCTTGTTGTTTCAAAGTTATGTCCCGGACAAGAAAAGCGGACGGACAGACGGACGGACAAAGCGGCGACTATATGCTCACCCTTTGGGGAGCATACAAAATGCGCTATAAGAAAGTCATAGCTACCCGAATCTATTCTATTGGAAGAGCAGAAAAAAACACGTACCTCCCGCCATTGACTTACAAGCAACATGGTTAAAAAACCATACAAGAAAAAACAGGCTTGTTAGGTGCTGACATTAAATTAAGTATTCAATTACTATCAAATAACGCAAAGGTTTTGGTTACAACCAAAATCCCTTGATTGACCTGTTTTGTGTGACCTCCCAAAGAAAAGTACTTGCTAGTGAGATCAGGACAGAAACTCGCAAGAAGTCATACACAATTTTTTGAAAAAACAAAAACAAAACAAAACATCGCAAGCAATGATACAGCCATACAACACCTCATCAACAAATTCGCCTTAAAGCAGCACGCCTACAAATTACTGATAATTTAATTGAAAATCATGAAATGTTTTTTATTGTGAAGTGAACAAATAAAATAATATACACATTTTAAACGACATTTACAACCCAAATAAATAACCAAAAAGATGTTAAAAAATGCAAAAATAGCCCTTACTTCCCTACTTACGCAGTAAAAACGCAGTAGAAATATAGTGATCCCCCTCCCCCCGTAAAATCAGTCATGTATCGCAAATAACATGGAAATTATAACTTTTATCTTCGATCTTTTTACATTTTCTCTTTTCTTAAAATCTTAATACATTGTTCCCAAGTTTGATATTCTTGAAATATTTTGGCTCATCTTATGCACCTTTAATGCGACCCTTCATGCATACTGGTCCAAAGTGCATGCTAGGTATATTTTGTCTGAATAAATGCAGTTTGACAAGGTAATCCGAGACATCGCTAAGAAGGGAATTTCCGTAAAAATAGTATAGTAATAGTTCGCTATCAGTTTCTCTACTTGTTATAGGGTTTGTAAGCGAACAGCATGGATCCTGATCAGACTGCGCGGATACGCAGGCTGGTCTGGATCCATGCTGGTCGCAAACCCATTATGTTGGTTTTGTCATGACACGGCTCATTTCATATTCAAGTGCAGGCTGACCTTCTGTAGTGTCTAGTCGGTCAGGAAATAGTAGCTTGACTGTGTAATAAACTGATAAAAATAAACCTTTTATTATTCTTTTTTACATTTTTTTTTAAATTGAAAAAAAAATGCAATTAGTGTGGCGTTTTTCTAAATAACAGCTTACCATGAACTGTTGAAAGAATTCAAACCTGCTCCAATTCACCAAGTAGGTAGTAGTAGGGGAGGTAACTGGAGTCATGTCCCAGGTGTAATCATACATGAAGTATATACGTTCCGATTCCTCTCCTCTGTGAATAAAACCCCTCATACCATTGACCACCTGCCTCTAGTACCTGTGAAACAACGATTTAATCATCACATAGTCTGACCGCTACCCTTCCTAATGACAAAATCATTATAAAGAAACTCATCTCAAACAGTAAAAAATCTTATATATTTAAATGTTATAACATAATTTCAAACTTAATCTGCGTTTTGTAAACACAATTCTATAAAAATAATAAAAGAAAGACTAACATTTGTTATGTACTGCTAAAAATACAAATGTATTTGTCTATGAACAGATGAAATTAATTTTAAGCTTCAACTGTCAAAAAAATAAAATAATGTAATCTATCATGGAATTTCGACGGCATAACTTTACTGTAATCATTTATTTAAACATAGATGCAAAAGAAAATTATTGAAACCCCAAAAATAAATAAATAAATAAATAAATAAATAAATAAATAAATAAATAAATTCAAACCGTGAAGTTGTGTCCTTCCCTCCTAAAACCACATTGGCTATGGACAAGTTACGGTAAATTTGCACGGAGTTTACATAATAACATGCCGCCCGAGGACAATATCACACGAATAGCAACTTTAAGTTACATGTGTAAAAGCTCGAGCATCGCTCAGTCACGTGATCGACCTACATAACAAACCTGTGTAATCCATACTTCAATACCACAAACAGTTACACGTGTTCGATTATTTAAGAAACACTTATTGCAATCCCCTTATCTGATCGCATCGTGTAAATTCGGATATCTTCGTGTATTTCCGATAATTTCTGTTTTCGTTATTTATAACAGACACACTTATTTTAAAGTAACAACAATACAATGTATGTATGAAATGTAATGTACGAAAGTGTAAGATCCAGAATAAAATATCAAAATGTTTTGAGTGAAGAATTTTCATGTGTGTTAGGCGCCCCCAAGGAGAGTCTTTATCACCTTTTTTGTTCGCCATGTATCTTAATGATATAGAAGAATATTTTATTATGAATAAATTTGAAGGAGTTGATTTAGGTTTCTTAAAATTGTTTTTACTTTTATATGCAGATGATATCGTTATTCTATCTGAAACAGAAGAAGGCTTACATAAAGGTTTATTGTTATTGGAGAATTATTGTGATAAGTGGAGATAAATATTAAGAAAACTAAAATAATGATTTTCAGAAAAGGCAGATTAAGACATTTCATTCGTATATAAAGGAGAAAATTTAGAAATTGCCGAAAAATTTACTTATTTAGGAGTAGTCTTTACAACTGGTGGATCTTTTAATACTTCTTTTGAAACATTATCTGGTCAGGCTTTGAAGGCATTATATAAATTACAACTAGATTTGATTAAATTCCCATGTATAACTGTGAAACATAAACTATACCTTTTTGATAAATTGATCTCACCAATTTTGAATTATGCTTCAGAGGTAAGCGGTATATATGATTGTTGTAAATTAGCAAAAGTGCATTTAAATTTTTGTAAAAAAATGTTAGGCGTCAGACTACAAACTCAGAACAATTTTATTTATGGAGAATTAGGTAGAACAAATTTGAAATGCAGAAGAATTGTAAGTGTAATAAAATACTTGCTTAAAATTATACAGCTTGAAGATATAAAATATGTTAAAATAGTTTATGATTTATTGTACAGAGTTACAGGTAAGACCTAACAAAAAAAACATGGGTTAGAAGTGTTAAAGATTTATTACAGTCGCTTGGTTTTAATGATGTATGGTTATCTCAAGGCGTAGGCAATGTAGATGTATTTATTAGTTTAGTAAAACAAAGAGTAAATGATGTTTTTATCCAAAATTGGTTTTCAGAAATAAATAACTCAACTAGAGCTCGTACATATGTAATATTTGCAGATTTTAAATTTCAAAAGTATTTAAACTGTATTAATATTGAAAAATTTAGAATTGCTCTGTCCCGGCTAAGAGTTTCTTCACATAGACTCGAGATTGAAACCGGCAGGTGGAATAAACCTAGTGCTATACCTTTTGATGATAGGAAATGTAAAAATTGTTTTATTTTGGAAGATGAATTTCACTTTATTTTAGAATGTTCTCTATATAATGAATTACGAAAAAAATATATATAAAAAACACTTTTGGAAAAGACCAAATATACCTAAATTTGTTACATTGATGAATTCAGAAAATGAAATAGAAATTAGAAACTTATCAATGTATATATTTAAAGCTTTCGATGTTCGAAACACTATTCTTTACAGTTAATCAAAAGTTTGTCCCAAACGCTGTATAACTGTATCTTACATACACTTATTTTCGTTTTGTTTTGTGATTTACTTCCTTATTAATAGGATGGTATCTTTCCTTAGTATTTATTTACCAGTATATGAATTGAGACATGTTGATAGTATATTCTATCTATAGTTTACGTTCTCTGATTGCTAAAAATACTGTGTAACTTAATGATATATGTTTTATAAAGTTTGACATTGACCATTTGATTGTATTGTATGCTTTGTTATATGTACTGTGTATGCATGGACATATTGTCCAAATGTACTTTGAAATAAACTTGAAACTTGAAACTATAAAGGAAGACATATTATGGTCATCTAGGGACCTGCATGTATGCGTAGTGTAAATTCGGGTATCCTCGTAAGTTTCCGATAAGTTCTGATAAATTATTATTTAAAGTAACATGAATTCAAGGACTCTCTCGATTTTTGCTGATTCAGTGATTCTTTATTAAATCATGAACAGATAAGGCACAATTGCCTCATGGTCATTCATGACAGTGCCATGTACGATATATGTAGGCGACTGTTAGTTTTATTTTTAAAGGGACTCCACTGAGGCCCAAAATCCATAAAAATTGAATTTCTCAAAAAAGATCACATTGGGCACTTAAAACAGAAAGATATGCAAAAGATATTTAAGAAATATACTCAGGATGAACATTAATTAAAAATCGTATTTTTGTGCTTTTTAGCTCGATTTGAGTGAAAAGCGTTGCAACGTTGTTTTTTTTCAATTCTTGGATCTCTTTTTACAATTGAAAAATCATTCTGGAAAAACGAAAAGTGCGATTGATGTGAAATTTTGCACACAACTTATTGGTCAGACCTACATCAAATGAAACATTAATTTGAAAAAAAAAAAAAAAAAAATTTCCAGTCCGGTCATGTCAAAACACCTCAGTGGAGTCCCTTTAAAGCCATTAGATAAAGACAATTTTCCTTTCTAAAAGAAACAACTGGTTCTTTTACATATCATGCATATGCAAAGTGTAAAACACAATCACACGAGACGTCGGCCTTAAAGTCTCGTCGGGCCGTTTGTTGATATTGTTGTAATCCGTGCCCCAATCCATGTGTACTAGTATTTGTTTCTTTTCTTGCTTGTATCTATAATTATTGTTTATATGAATGAACATAAACAATACAAGAACTGTCGGAGGACAGTAATGCTCGACTATTCGAAAAAGTTGTCACAAGGGTGTTTCATTTAGTATAATAATGGTTACCTATATGAATACATAAAATTGTTCGAAAAGGTACAAAGGCTTGTTATTAAGATGTTTTATCGAGTAAATCACTGCTTTATTATTTTGAATGCATAAAATTGTCCCCAAAAAAGCACAAACCCTTAGATACCAGCTTACAAGCAAAACCTTAACCAAGAATTTCTAAGCCGAAAAAGGGCATGATTATAAAAAAAGCAAATCAGAGTTATGGGACTTGTGCCAATCATGTTAGACAATCACAGAGAACAAGTGTGTGAAGTTTCAATCCATTCCCTTCAGTAGTTATGGAGATACCAGCTTACACGCAAAAACTTAACCAGGAATTTCTTAGTCGAAAAAGGGGCATAATTATGCAAAAAACTAATCAAAGTTATGGGACCTGTGCCAATTATCTTAGATTATCATTGAAAACAAGAAAGTGTAGTTACAATCCATTCCCTTCAGTAGTTTTGGAGATAACAGCTTACATGCAAAAAGTTTTCCAAGAAGTTCTAAGTCGGAAAAAGGGGAATAATTATGAACAAAAGCAAAGAGAGTTATGGGAATTATGCCAATAATGTAAGATAATCACAGACAACAAGTGTGTGAAGTTTCAATATATTCCCTTCAGTAGTTATGGAGATACCAGCTTACATGCAAAAACGTAACCAAGAAGTTCTTAGTCGAAAAAGGGGAATAATTATGCACAAAAGCAAATCAGAGTTATGGGACTTGTGCCAATCATGTTTGATAATCACAGAGAAGAAGTGTGTGAAGTTTCAATCCATTCCCTTCAGTGTTTATAGAGATACCAGCTACCACGCAAAAACTTAACCACAGGGACGCCGACGCTGACAAATGGGTGACTGCATTAGCTCGATTATTCTGCGAATATTCGAGCTAAAATAGTGTTAATTCTAAGTTCTATTCACCGCAATATTTGCTTGTTATTATAGTTTTTGTTTTGTATTTTTGTTTTTAAATTTTCAATTCCTGACTTTGTAGTGTAAGCCAAAACTTCCAGGCACGGCCTTATAACTGTAATAAGATGCGATGAAAGTGAAGTCCGACCCTGCTGTCAAATTAATGAACAAAATATTATAAGTTTTGGTTTGGTTTAACGTCGCACCAACTTTTTAAAGGATTATCACCGTAATATAGCATATTTCTATATTTGAGCCGCGTCATGACAAAGCAAACATAGTGCGTTTGCGACCAGCATGGATCCAGAAAAGCCTGCGCATCCGCACAGTCTGATCAGGATCCATGCTGTCCGCCTACCAACTCTATTACAAGTAGAGAAACTGATAGCGAACAGCATGGATCCTGATCAGACTGCGCGGACGCGCAGGCTGGTCTGGATCCATGCTGGTCGCAAACGCACTATGTTGGTTTTGTCGTGACGCGGCTCATTTTAATGCTGCAACAACTACTTTCATCATCTATAACACGAAGTATAATTGATTTTGAACAATCTAATTAGAAAGTAGTGAATTATTCTTATTTACATGTGATGTTTAACCTCTGCCCTCCCTCACCGCTGTGGGTTCGAATGCCGACAGGAACCTTGGATTCTTTCTTGTGTGTAAGCTATCCAGCTAGCTTACAGAACGTTGGTGGTTCTACTCGTTCGTCCCTGAAAATAAGTCACGAAAGGCACCTGAGGTCTTCCTCCACCAGTAAATCTGGAAAGTCGTCATATGACTTATACTGTGTTTGTGCAACTTAACCCCCCACCCAAAAAAGACCTCCACCCTATCTCTTTTGTCATGACTTTGCTAAGCCTTAAGATTTTTGGTATTTTGTTTGTGTAACGAATCTTCTTATTTAACAGATAAAATTCATAACCAAATTGTACGCTAAGTCTTATAATTATTAATTATGCACAGATTTGCGGGCTGTTCCGGCTTCACATTTTTGACCAAATCTTGACATTGAAGTAACTAGTATTCTTAACATTAGTTATTTCCAGTAAAGTAAATAGCATGTAATTTCTTCGTATGTCAGATTTTAAAAATCAAAGGACTGAAAGTACGTGAAGCCAGCAAAGCACAAAGAACTCTTTGATTGTTCATACGCAAAGCATGCGCCTAACTTCAACAGATAACAATCAAATTTAATTGCATCTTTTCGGCAGTATGAAGCACACGAATAAATGTCACAACGTTCAGATTGCAGACAAATGGAAAAAGCCTCGTTGTGAAATGTTCTAACACTGATACAGGAAGCTGCATTTACTTGGAATGGCTTTCATTATACTGTATATCTAAGAACTTTATACCTTATTTATTGCAAAACATATCACTTGCATTGATAATATCCACAATCCGTCGTCTCTATGCCATCTTTTTACTGTAAGAAACTGATTATTTCAGTAATAGACATACGCTTAGAAGAGAAAAAAAGAAAGAAATAAACGATTCAAACAGCTCATAAGGAGCAACTTATGTGCGACTGTATCTGTTTATGAAATTTAATATTTTCTTATTGGCGTCTACTGAATGAATTTTCGTAGGCCTGTGTCTGTTTCACGCACACAAATAACGTTTAAATAAATGGTTCAATAAACTCTATTTGGAGACAGTTTATGAGAAATAGACTGACATAATTTTTTAAAATATAAAGGCTTCTAATAGGACGAAATAAAGTAGACACAGACTAATATTTTTGAAGTATTTTCAAATGTTCATTACAATAACGTCTCTGTTTAGAAAGCCTTGGCATAGGGAGCCATACAAGGACCAACGCAAGGGCATACTATCATTTAATACGAAAAGTGGCAAGCGACATTAAATTCTTCTGTGAATTTATAATGCATAATGCAAAATCCACGTTCAAAAAATGGTATAATACATTTTTTTATATATTTTTTAACTTTTTATTTTTTTTATTTTTTGTACTCTTATTAACTATTAAGAATATAGAATTCAATTACCTTTTCACGGGGGAACTGGTATTTATTAAAGAACGGCAAGTGATCTATCTCCTTTAAGGGCACATTTCCGCTGAATTTAAATTATTTACAAATAGATCACCATTAATTTGATAAGTCATGTATAGCTATTGACCATTTTCTTTTTAATAATTTTCTTTTTAATTTCAAGATTCTTGAAACTTATACATATTTATTTGACTGCTTATGGCTAAACCATTTCTGTTTGAAACAAACCAGACGCGCCTCGTTGTAGATTTGTCAATATAACTTTATCTACTGATGCTAATGTTTTATTTGACGTGTATGTATTACGATTTAAATTGTGAATTACAATAAAAAAGAATTTAATGTTTCTATCAATTGTAATTAATGAAATGTGACATTTGAACTTAATATATTCATAGAAATAGACTGTGAATGTACTCTTTGGCGGTTATGTTAATCTGTAACACTTGTTTTCTCTCTCTTCAATACATAAAGGCTATTCAAGTTTTTTTTTTTTTTTTTTTTTTTAAAAAAAAAAAAAAAAAAATCATCGGGTGGTATAAAAATAAATATTTCATGGGTAGCTGTAGAAAAAAACTTGATTTTTTTGTTTGTAGATATATATACTTTTTTAACGCTTTAAACATTACATATTTACGGAAGAGCATTAGTGCCAGGTGTATGTTTTTTATTAACTCGAAATTTCGAGTTACTAACTCGAAATTTCGACTTATTAACTCGAAATTTCGAGTTACTTATCTCGAAATTTCGAGTTACTAACTCGAAATTTCGACTTACTAACTCGAAATTTCGACTTACATTGCACGACTTTCATTGGTTGCCGGTGAAAGCAAGGATTGAATTCAAGATACTTTCTTTCGTGTGTAGCTGTTGCACATTGACAGAGCACCTTTAACATTTATTTAACAGAACAATTTTATAGGGTCAAATTGTCCACACATACTGAACATATCCTTCGCTTTTTTGTGGAGGGGGGGGGGTGTAAAATCACACTTTCCACATTTCCGTGTTAACCGGGTGTTTCTTTTTCTTAAGCACACATACAACCATCATGTGGAGAAACAACAAGTCCAAAACCCACCCTATTGTAAACTGTGCAATATCATGTGTTAAATAAGTTTTAAATGGCGTGTATACGCCAGTTAGTCTGTCACGTTTCTTTATACTAATAATGTTTTTGTAACAATATTCATTATTTACTAATACTTTGATTCATATTGTGTTGATAAAAGTTGATAAAAGTGATACTTGTTGTTATATATATGTTGGGAATAATTTAAAAGCATCCGATTTTACAAGAAATATAGTCAGTCCAACAATTTTGACAAAGGCCTCAGCACGCCCTATTTTGGCCACGCCGCGATACTTTCCCCAGATGTCCCATACGTGAAGTATAGGATCGGTTTTTTTACAGGGATGAGAAGAATATGATTAGTGAAAAGATATGTTCGAACAGGTGGGATACAATACAATGTCTGAAGAACACCTGCACGTACAAATTAAAGGAAGCCTTGTATTTTTTAGGTCGGGTGTGTACATGCCATTACTAAGTTTAAGTTAAATTTCAATAGTTTTTGTCCAGGCACCCGTTTCTCCATCTCCATCGTTCAAAGGCACTGCCTACAATATCTTATAGTAAGACTTATACCATCTAACTAATAACTTTGGCCATTCTTGTCATGATAATAAGTCGAAATTTCGAGTTACTAAGTCGAAATTTCGAGTTAGTAAGTCGAAATTTCGAGTAAGTAAGTCGAAATTTCGAGTTACTAAGTCGAAATTTCGAGTTAGTAACTCAAAATTTCGAGTTAATAAAAAACATACACCTGGCACTAATGCTCTTCCGTACATATTTGAAAAAACTAAAAGAAAAATTATTCCGATTTTTGAAACAACAACAAGATGTTAGCTTTGAAATTATCTTGTTACCTCTTATTTTTACTTAAACATCAAATTTTCTTTTTATTTATCCTCTTTCGTAGCTTTAAATACAGGTTTAAGTATAAGATTAGATTAAAACAAGGAACAAGGAATTATGTTAGATTTCAAAATGATTAACCACAAAGACAAAATACTTCAAATAAATAATGGAAAGGAAAAAATCCACAATGAGACATTTTTTCCTGCTTAGTGATTAATTACAGAATAAGATCTTCAATGCAAAAAAAACTAGAACTGCCACTATCATGGCTTGAATACCCCCGCATACCACTTTGTCAGAATCAACAGTGGCCATTTAGAGCTCAAGAACAACCTCCCTGCCAAATCTGAGGTTACTAAGACAGTGCATTGCTAAGTTATGTATTCTACATGCTTCAAATGTGAAAATGTCAAAATCAATACATTGCGGACAGGACATTCTTTAGCAATTGAGAAGAAAAGCTTTTTTTTTGTCAAGGTCCCTGTGACCTTGACCTTTGACCCAGTAACCTCAAAATCAATAGGGGTCACCTTATAGTCATGATCAACATCCATACCAAATATGAAGACTGTGGGTCAAAGGAATCTTAAGTTAATGGGTAGACAAACTTTTTGAAGTCAAAGTCCCTATGACCTTGACCTTTGATCCAGTGACCTCAAAATCAAAAGGGGTCATCTACTAATCATGATCAACATCCATGCCAAATATGAAGACTGTGGGTCAAAGGAATCTAATGTTATTGGGCAGACAAAGTTTTTGAAGTTAAAGTCCCTGTGACCTTGACCTTTGACCTGGTGACCTCAAAATCAATAGGGGTCATCTACTAATCATGACTAACCTCCATGCCAAATATGACGACTGTAGGTCAAAGGAATCTTAAGTTATTGGGCGGACAAACTTTTTGAAGTCAAGGCCCCTGTGACCTTGACCTTTGACCTGGTGACATCAAAATCAATAGGGGTCATCTACTAATCATGACTAACCTCCATGCCAAATATGAAGACTGTAGGTCAAAGGAATCTTAAGTTATTGGGCGGACAAGCTTTTTGAAGTCAAGGCCCCTATGACCTTGACCTGTGACCTGGTGACCTCAAAATCAATAGGGTCATCTACTAAGCATGACTTACCTCCATGCCAAATATGAAGACTGTAGGTCAAAGGAATCTTAAGTTATTGGCGGACAAGCTTTTTGAAGTCAAGGCCCCTGTGACCTTGACCTTTTGACCTAGTGACCTCAAAATCAATAGGGGTCATCTTCTAAATCATGACTAACCTCCATGCCAAATATGAAGACTAAGGGTCAAAGGAATCTTAAGTTATTGGGCGGACAAGCTTTTTGAAGTCAAGGCCCCTGTGACCTTGACCTTTGACCTAGTGACCTCAAAATCAATAGGGGTCATCTACTAATCATGACTAACCTCCATGCCAAATATGAAGACTGTAGGTCAAAGGAATCTTAAGTTATTGGGCGGACAAGCTTTTTGAAGTCAAGGCCCCTGTGACCTTGCAATTGACCTTTGACCTAGTAACCTCAAAATCAAAAGGGGTCATCTACTAATCATGACTAACCTACATGCCAAATATGAAGACTGTAGGTCAAAGGAATCTTAAGTTATTGGGCGGACAAGCTTTTTGAAGTCAAGGCCCCTGTGACCTTGACCTTTGACCTAGTGACCTCAAAATCAATAGGGGTCATCTACTAATCATGACTAACCTCCATGCCAAATATGAAGACTAAGGGTCAAAGGAATCTTAAGTTATTGGGCGGACAAGAAAAAACCGACGGCCGGACGGACGGCCGGACGGCCGGACGGACGGACAAGCTGATTCCAGTATACCCCCCTTACAACTTTGTTGTGCGGGGGTATAAAAAAACACAAGACAAAGCTCAAAATCATATTGACCTATTTTTGAAGCGGAACATCCAATTTTATTCTAGATGGATTGATTGCAGAATAAACTATTCCAGAAAACTGCATTTGACAGAGACATTAAGTTCTAATTTGCTCAAGAATGTCAAATACTTTTATAACTAAGACTTATTCGCATTTGATTGTATAAAGTAGTACTTTGTCAGAACGGAAACTTTGAAGGTTGCCAAATGCAGCAAAAGTGAGCGTTACAGGCCCCGTTTAATTGACACCGTAAACTGTATTTATTGATTTATTTTATTAACAATTCTGACCACAACTTAATCCAAGGAAACATGATAATTATACAAATAATTATAGCCCACTATTTTATGCCTGGACTGTCAAATAGTGTTAAACATAGTCTCAAGTCATCACTAAAATAGGTTTATTTTTTATACTCTTTAATGGTAGCTTTTTAAATACCCCATTTTTATATTTCTTTCCTTTATGTTGCAATATTATATACATGTACAATGTAGATAATATATATAAAAATCTTATAAGGTCTTAAAATCAATCTTTTACATTTTGTAAAATTTGGACAATAAGTTACGTATAATTATAACATCTGTCAATTAAACGCTGCAAGAAACATCTGCCGCTTTTTCATTTCTAGTGAAATATGCCTAATTCTGATCAATTGCTTAGGTATCTGCATCACAAATTAAGATATATTTTACAAGACTGTATTTATCTGGGTCTTTGTTAGGAAACCAAAGACACATTGTTGATAATTCTCAACATAATTTTTCCTATATTTTTTTCTTCAAACGTTTCATTTAGAATAAAGATGGCGTGTTCTCCCTTTAAAAATACGAAGGAAGCAAAGTTAGATATGGACAAAATTTATGTTTTTTATAAATACAATGGAGTAACTTTTCATATATATTTGTAAACACACAGTCCGCAACATTTACTGTTTTGTAATAGCATTCCCATCATATAAGAACCAGATTCTAATACAAAATACACATTTTCTGCACTCTCCT
>NW_026855401.1:0-35151 GCF_026571515.1 Ruditapes philippinarum
AAGGTTTTAAGCCAAGATGAATATTTTGTTGCTTAGTGTGTTAATTTTAGCATTGTTTTACCCGGTAAAAGTATTTTCACAAACTGGAACCGATGTTAATAATTTGTTGACGCATTTATTTACAACTCGGGGTTACAACAAGAAAATTCGGCCACTTACTGACCAGAACACAGCGGTACAAATTGGCTTGGACTTCTTCTTGAATGGTGAGACTTGTTCTTTTTAATACATTCTTTAATCTTTTGAATTTGTATAACGTTCTTTACCTTTTTTGGAATAGATTCGGAAACTGTTCTGTGCAAGTTTTAAAGTCTGATAAACAGAGGTCAATAAATGCGTGTAGGTTCAATATGGAATTTATTGAACGAGTTGAATTAAATTATAGTTCTATGCAAGTCTCTAGTAACCATATTGTTGTCTTTTCATATAAAAAATCAATAAATTTTGTATTGAAGCAATACGGATATAATACAATTAAATTAAGTCAATTTACCCAAAACATTAAAAACTACATTTTTTTTTTCAACTGACGCGAAAGGCAGATTGACTGATTACAAAGCGTCGAACGCATATGATTAGTTTAATGTGAAACGTAAATCGTTCCATTTCTTGTTAGGATATTAAATTGTGAACATTGAATTTGACATTTTGTAGAGGGAAATTCAATAAAGTCTTTTCACGTAGTACAATTTATTGAAACATTTGCGCATTGGAACTCAAACCGTGCATTATAATTCAACAACTTACTGGTTTCTAAATAATTAGCAATTTTGATTTCATGTCTGATGTCATATGACGTTTGAACACACCTTTCTTATGTAATCGTATATTTTAGTTTTCACTAAACGATTTAGTTGATTTCATTTATTTACCAGGAAAAAAATAGGGTAAACCATGTTAAAGGAATAATTGAACTGTGCCAGGTCAAAACTAACATAATGGGTTTGCGGCCACCATGGGTCCATACCAGTCTGCGCATCTGCGCAGTCTGATCAGGATCCATGTTGTTCGCTATCAGTTTCTCTACTTGCGCAGACTGGTCTGGATCCATGCTGGTCGCAAACGCATTTTAGTGTCCAACTTTATTTGTCATCCAATGTTAATTTTCATAGAAGAACAAATGTCGATACTATATCAAATTCTGTTCATAGTCACCTTCTATTTTTCATAGTACTTCATAGAACCGCGTTGTTAAAATAGTCATTTGCATAAATTTGCACATGCGCTTTCATGGGCCGCTTTTAAGTAAAAAGGTCAACCTACATGAATTTTGTATTTATGGTTAAGGTTCAGATTTAAATCCACGTCCTGGCGAAAAAAATATGGCACGTGTAAACAAAATGTCAATTAATATTTTTTATTGCGAATGTAGGAAAATGTTTGAATTAATTTAAACTAAGAGGAAAATCACGTGTGTGAGTGTGTGTAAGGTCATTGTGTAAGTAGTGTGTCAGTGCTTGTGTAGTGTCATGTGTGACTTGTTTGCTGTCTGCATCATAATCAGTCAGTATGCATTGTGCCATGCCATAATGTAAGTAGTAGTGGACTGTGTGTCAGGCCAGTGTTTGAGCTGTAACCTGTTTGTCAGTGTGTGAGAAGTGTCCTGTCTGCCAGTGTATGAGTAGTGTCGTGTGTTATTGTGTCAGTCCATATATGTGTTTGAATAATATACGGTGTGTCAGTAGCACCCTATGTGTTAGTGTAAAGTTTTGTGTGGTTTGAGTGTTTATATGTTATTGTTTGAGTTGTGTTCTGTGTGTCGGTGCGTGTCATTTCTTTGAGTAGTGCTATGTGTGTCAGTCGTATGCTGTGTGTGGCATTATGTGACTAGTGTCCTGTGTGTTAACTGTGTATCAGTTGTGCCATAAGTGTCAGTGTGTGAATGGTGTCATATGTGTTATTAGTATGTCTGTGTTTGAATAGTTTACAGTGTGTGTCAGTAGCTCCTTATGTGTTGGTGTGTAAGTACAGGTTTGTGTTTGAGTGTGTGACAGTGTGTGCGTTCTATGCTGTGTGTGTATTGTGATAGCCGTTTACTGTGTGTCTGAAGCGTCCAATGTGTCGCGTAGTGTAGTGTGTGAGTATTGTCCTATTGGTAAGTGTAAATCTTCTGACTGTCCTGTGTGTTTATTTGTGTAATTGTGTCAAACGTTTCCCGTCTGTCAGGCTATGCGTAGTGTCCTGTCTCTCAATGTGAGATTAGTGCAACTTGTTCTGTCTGTCAGTGTATGATAAGTGTCCTGTCTGTCAGTGTGTGCGTAGTGTCCTGTCTGTCAGTGTATGATAAGTGTCCTGTCTGTCAGTGTATGATAAGTGTCCTGTCTGTCAGTGTGTGATAAGTGTCCTGTCTGTCAGTGTGTGAGTAGTGTCCTGTCTGTCAGTGTGTGAGAAGTGTTCTGTCTGTCAGCGTGTGAGTAATGTTCTGTCTGTCAGTGTGTGATAAGTGTCCTGTCTGTCAGTGTGTGAGTAGTGCCCTGTCTGTCACTGTGTGCGTAGTGTTCTGTCTGTCAGTCTGTGAGTAGTGTTCTGTCTGTCAGTGTGTGAGTAGTGTCCTGTCTGTCAGTGTGATAAAAGTGTCCTGTCTGTCAGTGTATGATAAGTGTCCTGTCTGTCAGTGTATGATAAGTGTCCTGTCTGTCAGTGTATGATAAGTGTCCTGTCTGTCAGTGTATGATAAGTGTCCTGTCTGTCAGTGTGTGATAAGTGTCCTGTCTGTCAGTGTGTGATAAGTGTCCTGTCTGTCAGTGTATGATAAGTGTCCTGTCTGTCAGTGTGTGATAAGTGTCCTGTCTGTCAGTGTATGATAAGTGTCCTGTCTGTCAGTGTATGATAAGTGTCCTGTCTGTCAGTGTATGATAAGTGTCCTGTCTGTCAGTGTGTGATAAGTGTCCTGTCTGTCAGTGTGTGCGTAGTGTCCTGTCTGTCAGTGTATGATAAGTGTCCTGTCTGTCAGTGTATGATAAGTGTCCTGTCTGTCAGTGTATGATAAGTGTCCTGTCTGTCAGTGTGTGATAAGTGTCCTGTCTGTCAGTGTATGATAAGTGTTCTGTCTGTCAGTGTATGATAAGTGTCCTGTCTGTCAGTGTATGATAAGTGTCCTGTCTGTCAGTGTATGATAAGTGTCCTGTCTGTCAGTGTATGATAAGTGTCCTGTCTGTCAGTGTGTGATAAGTGTCCTGTCTGTCAGTGTGTGAGTAGTGTCCTGTCTGTCAGTGTATGATAAGTGTCCTGTCTGTCAGTGTGTGAGTAGTGTCCTGTCTGTCAGTGTATGATAAGTGTCCTGTCTGTCAGTGTGTGATAAGTGTCCTGTCTGTCAGTGTGTGATAAGTGTCCTGTCTGTCAGTGTATGATAAGTGTCCTGTCTGTCAGTGTGTGATAAGTGTCCTGTCTGTCAGTGTGTGATAAGTGTCCTGTCTGTCAGTGTATGATAAGTGTCCTGTCTGTCAGTGTATGATAAGTGTCCTGTCTGTCAGTGTATGATAAGTGTCCTGTCTGTCAGTGTGTGCGTAGTGTCCAGTCTGTCAGTGTATGATAAGTGTCCTGTCTGTCAGTGTATGATAAGTGTCCTGTCTGTCAGTGTATGATAAGTGTCCTGTCTGTCAGTGTATGATAAGTGTCCTGTCTGTCAGTGTATGATAAGTGTCCTGTCTGTCAGTGTATGATAAGTGTCCTGTCTGTCAGTGTGTGATAAGTGTCCTGTCTGTCAGTGTGTGATAAGTGTCCTGTCTGTCAGTGTATGATAAGTGTCCTGTCTGTCAGTGTGTGATAAGTGTCCTGTCTGTCAGTGTGTGATAAGTGTCCTGTCTGTCAGTGTATGATAAGTGTCCTGTCTGTCAGTGTATGATAAGTGTCCTGTCTGTCAGTGTATGATAAGTGTCCTGTCTGTCAGTGTGTGCGTAGTGTCCAGTCTGTCAGTGTATGATAAGTGTCCTGTCTGTCAGTGTATGATAAGTGTCCTGTCTGTCAGTGTATGATAAGTGTCCTGTCTGTCAGTGTATGATAAGTGTCCTGTCTGTCAGTGTATGATAAGTGTCCTGTCTGTCAGTGTATGATAAGTGTCCTGTCTGTCAGTGTGTGAGTAGTGTCCAGTCTGTCAGTGTGTGAGTAGGGTCCTGTCTGTCAGTGTATGATAAGTGTCCTGTCTGTCAGTGTATGATAAGTGTCCTGTCTGTCAGTGTATGATAAGTGTCCAGTCTGTCAGTGTGTGAGTAGGGTCCTGTCTGTCAGTGTATGATAAGTGTCCTGTCTGTCAGTGTATGATAAGTGTCCTGTCTGTCAGTGTATGATAAGTGTCCTGTCTGTCAGTGTATGATAAGTGTCCTGTCTGTCAGTGTGTGATAAGTGTCCTGTCTGTCAGTGTATGATAAGTGTTCTGTCTGTCAGTGTGTGCGTAGTGTCCAGTCTGTCAGTGTATGATAAGTGTCCTGTCTGTCAGTGTATGATAAGTGTCCTGTCTGTCAGTGTATGATAAGTGTCCTGTCTGTCAGTGTATGATAAGTGTCCTGTCTGTCAGTGTGTGATAAGTGTCCTGTCTGTCAGTGTGTGCGTAGTGTCCTGTCTGTCAGTGTTTGCGTAGTGTTCTGTCTGTCAGTGTGTGAGTAGTGTCCTGTCTGTCAGTGTATGATAAGTGTCCTGTCTGTCAGTGTGTGATAAGTGTCCTGTCTGTCAGTGTGTGCGAAGTGTCCTGTCTGTCAGTGTGTGAGTAGTGTTCTGTCTGTCAGCGTGTGAGTAGTGTTCTGTCTGTCAGTGTATGATAAGTGTCCTGTCTGTCAGTGTGCGATAAGTGTCCTGTCTGTCAGTGTATGATAAGTGTTCTGTCTGTCAGTGTATGATAAGTGTCCTGTTTGTCAGTGTATGATAAGTGTCCTGTCTGTCAGTGTATGATAAGTGTCCTGTCTGTCAGTGTATGATAAGTGTCCTGTCTGTCAGTGTATGATAAGTGTCCTGTCTGTCAGTGTGTGATAAGTGTCCTGTCTGTCAGTGTGTGATAAGTGTCCTGTCTGTCAGTGTATGATAAGTGTCCTGTCTGTCAGTGTGTGATAAGTGTCCTGTCTGTCAGTGTGTGATAAGTGTCCTGTCTGTCAGTGTATGATAAGTGTCCTGTCTGTCAGTGTATGATAAGTGTCCTGTCTGTCAGTGTGTGATAAGTGTCCTGTCTGTCAGTGTGTGATAAGTGTCCTGTCTGTCAGTGTGTGCGTAGTGTCCAGTCTGTCAGTGTGTGATAAGTGTCCTGTCTGTCAGTGTATGATAAGTGTCCTGTCTGTCAGTGTATGATAAGTGTCCTGTCTGTCAGTGTATGATAAGTGTCCTGTCTGTCAGTGTGTGATAAGTGTCCTGTCTGTCAGTGTGTGCGTAGTGTCCAGTCTGTCAGTGTATGATAAGTGTCCTGTCTGTCAGTGTATGATAAGTGTCCTGTCTGTCAGTGTATGATAAGTGTCCTGTCTGTCAGTGTATGATAAGTGTCATGTCTGTCAGTGTATGATAAGTGTCCTGTCTGTCAGTGTATGATAAGTGTCCTGTCTGTCAGTGTGTGAGTAGGGTCCTGTCTGTCAGTGTATGATAAGTGTCCTGTCTGTCAGTGTATGATAAGTGTCCTGTCTGTCAGTGTTATGATAAGAGTCCTGTCTGTCAGTGTATGATAAGTGTCCTGTCTGTCAGTGTATGATAAGTGTCCTGTCTGTCAGTGTATGATAAGTGTCCTGTCTGTCAGTGTGTGATAAGTGTCCTGTCTGTCAGTGTATGATAAGTGTTCTGTCTGTCAGTGTGTGCGTAGTGTCCTGTCTGTCAGTGTATGATAAGTGTCCTGTCTGTCAGTGTGTGATAAGTGTCCTGTCTGTCAGTGTGTGATAAGTGTCCTGTCTGTCAGTGTGTGCGTAGTGTCCAGTCTGTCAGTGTGTGATAAGTGTCCTGTCTGTCAGTGTATGATAAGTGTCCTGTCTGTCAGTGTATGATAAGTGTCCTGTCTGTCAGTGTATGATAAGTGTCCTGTCTGTCAGTGTGTGATAAGTGTCCTGTCTGTCAGTGTGTGCGTAGTGTCCTGTCTGTCAGTGTGTGATAAGTGTCCTGTCTGTCAGTGTATGATAAGTGTCCTGTCTGTCAGTGTGTGATAAGTGTCCTGTCTGTCAGTGTGTGATAAGTGTCCTGTCTGTCAGTGTATGATAAGTGTCCTGTCTGTCAGTGTATGATAAGTGTCCTGTCTGTCAGTGTATGATAAGTGTCCTGTCTGTCAGTGTGTGATAAGTGTCCTGTCTGTCAGTGTGTGCGTAGTGTCCAGTCTGTCAGTGTATGATAAGTGTCCTGTCTGTCAGTGTATGATAAGTGTCCTGTCTGTCAGTGTGTGATAAGTGTCCTGTCTGTCAGTGTGTGCGTAGTGTCCTGTCTGTCAGTGTTTGCGTAGTGTTCTGTCTGTCAGTGTGTGAGTAGTGTCCTGTCTGTCAGTGTATGATAAGTGTCCTGTCTGTCAGTGTGTGATAAGTGTCCTGTCTGTCAGTGTGTGCGTAGTGTCCTGTCTGTCAGTGTGTGAGTAGTGTTCTGTCTGTCAGCGTGTGAGTAGTGTTCTGTCTGTCAGTGTATGATAAGTGTCCTGTCTGTCAGTGTGTGATAAGTGTTCTGTCTGTCAGTGTGTGCGTAGTGTCCTGTCTGTCAGTGTGTGAGTAGTGTTCTGTCTGTCAGCGTGTGAGTAGTGTCCTGTCTGTCAGTGTGTGAGTAGTGTTCTGTCTGTCAGTGTGTGATAAGTGTTCTGTCTGTCAGTGTTTTGATAAGTGTCCTGTCTGTCAGTGTGTTGCGTAGTGTCCTGTCTGTCAGTGTGTGAGTAGTGTCCTGTTTGTCAGTGTGTGAGTAGTGTTCTGTCTGTCAGTGTGTGCGTAGTGTTCTGTCTGTCAGTGTGTGAGTAGTGTCCTGTCTGTCATTGTGTGAATGGTGTACTGTCTGCCAGTGTGTGAGTAGTGTTTTGTCTGTCAGTGTGTGCGTAGTGTTCTGTCTGTCAGTGTGTGAGTAGTGTTCTGTCTGTCAGTGTATGATAAGTGTTCTGTCTGTCAGTGTGTGAGTAGTGTTCTGTCTGTCAGTGTGTGAGTAGTGTTCTGTTTGTCAGTGTGTGAGTAGTGTTCTGTCTGTCAGTGTGTGAGTAGTGTTCTGTCTGTCAGTGTGTGAGTAGTGTCCTGTCTGGTCTGTGTGTTAGTGTGTGAGTAGTGTTCTGTCTGTCAGTGTGTGATAAGTGTCCTGTCTGTCAGTGTGTGAGTAGTGTTCTGTCTGTCATTGTGTGAGTGGTGTACTGTCTGCCAGTGTGTGAGTAGTGTTTTGTCTGTCAGTGTGTGCGTAGTGTCCTGTCTGTCAGTTTGTGATAAGTGTCCTGTCTGTCAGTGTATGAGTAGTGTTCTGTCTGTCAGTGTGTGAGTAGTGTCCTGTCTGTCAGTGTGTGAGTAGTGTCCTGTCTGTCAGTGTGTGAGAATGGTGCTCCGTAAATTCCGTTCATTGTGAAAGCTATGAATTGTGTAAATTATGATTTATATTGAAATTATAAGTCATTTTTATTATTGTTGTTGTTAGTATTTTTAGTGGAGTAGCGGGGGGTCGAACTCGCAACCCCTAGACTTGTAGTCAGACAGTGTTACCACTGCACCACAGCGCCCGCTCTGATTTATAACTATTTTGTAGTCCCTATATACATTATCACATTAGTAAACAAGAAATTGAGTAATACAATTGACTTTTCACACCTAAATAGTAAATGTAGCTTTTAGGTCTATAGTGTTTTTCAATGGCTGACATTCGTGTCCTTGCTCGAGGGGCTATGATAAAGGACTAGACACAAACGAGTACTGAAAGTAAATAAATATAATTAGATAATTGGAAGTTTCTTATTTCTGTAGAACAGCACGACATGTTGGTTTTGTCATGGTGCGGCTCAAATTTATTAACATTCATCTGTTACATAATTTCAGCAATAATTGACTTTGACGAACAAGACGAAAGTTTAAAAACGTCTGGTTATCTAAGTTTTATCTGGCTAGATGAATACTTGACGTGGAACCCAGCTGACTACAACTCAACTACCGAAATATTTCTGGTATACACCATTATCTTACATTATACCAATTATTATACCCATATTAGAAAAGAATAGAATATAATAGAAAAGATATTGACTGTAAAAAATGAAAATAAAAAGAGAATAACCTATTCGAACCCACAGAATAATTTTTGTTTTAGAGAAGTTAAGTTTAACCTATCGCGAAGAACTTTTCTTAGCTTACAAAAATGGTAAACCGTACTCAAAACATCTAATTTTGATGTGAAAAAAAAGCGCATATAGAACTATTAATGTGCATAAGGTATACGTCATATTAGTGCTTTTACTTTTGATATTGAATTTTAAGCCCCAGGACGATATATGGAAACCAGATGTAGCGATAAGAAATGCCTTCAAATCCTTTACTGGACTCGGATCCTCATTTCTAAATGTCAGGGTTACTTCGGATGGATTAGTTTGGTGGAATCCATTTCAGGTATATGTCTTCTGAATATAAAACAGTAAATTTATTTAATATAAAAGGAGATGAGATTATGTTATAATTATGGTAGTGTGGCACCGTATATTTGTTTACTTTTTCATATTCTTCTTAATTTATCATACTACTATCTATACAAAATACTTCGTTTACTTATCATATATTTACTTCATTAAAGAATGAAGGTCCTATTAAAAAACTTTGTCGAGTATCGCATAAATATCGCATAAATTCGAAGCCTCTGTGTCGTCATAATACCTTAATGTATATTTTGTTCCGCGAGAGCGTGCTTACCTATTGTGACGTCATTCATTATCTGAGAAAACACCAATATGGCGGCTCGCATAAACTTTCCGTTATATTCAGGTGCTTGAATCAACTTGCGCCGTTGATATCACGTACTTTCCGTTTGATAGACAAACTTGCGATTTTTGAAATTCACAGCATGAGTATTATAGCAAAGATGAAGTTGAAATCAACATGGAAGTAAAAGGGGTTGAACTTGAGGACTATGTCGAGAACTCGGCATGGGAACTTACCGGAACTTCTGCAAGAGAGACAAATACCGGAGAAGCGGCGGTTTTCTTCACTTTGAAATTGAAACGTAAATCCGGATTTTATATTTTGAACGTTATCATGCCGGTTGTTTTACTATCTATTTTGAGCGTATTTACATTCGTTTTGCCAATCACATCTGGTGAGAGAGCAAGCTACGCCGTGACGGTGTTCCTGTCGCTGGCTGTGTTCTTAACAATTATCGCGGCCGAGTTGCCAAAGAATTCCGAAAACACATCAGTCCTCGCGGTTTACCTCATGCTCATCAGCAGCTGGAGTACACTGATTGTAGTGTTATGCTTGATCGAATCTAGAATTGCTATCCGTGATGAAAAGAATGTGCCAATCAATGTTTTCTTTATGGCCTTTGTAAAAGCGACTGATTTCTTCACTTGTAAAAGGTGCAAGAAGTCTGTCCGCCCAAAAGAATTTACATCAAAGTCAGAGCTAAAAGAGGTGTTAGAGGAAAATGGCAATGTCATAACCTGGACTCGAGTCGTGAATTCTATGGATTTTGTTTTCTTTTGGTTTTCTCTACTATTCACGTTTCTGTGTACAGTTATCCTAGGATCTATTGCAGTGAATGGACCGAGTTAATAACATAACATGGTACCACATTTACCTATGCCTTATTTTGCTAATCCCTTGATATTAGTTGCCATATCTTTTGCATATCCTTTACCTGTTTCGGATGTTTGGTCACTCTTACTTTACTCATTGTGTGCGTGACATCTATGTGAGTCCATTGTTTGATTGATAATTTACCTTATTGTATTTAAAGCATCACAACAGAAGATTTTCTTTTATTTGACACAATTGTAATTTAATGAAAATTTGGACTTTGTAAGTAAGAATATTGACAAAAAAACTTATAAAGTAACCGAGGCACACATTAGGCGCTTTTGGTACCACATAAATTACGCACTGGATGTTTATACATAGCATCAAGTCTGTTAAAAACAGTAAAGGGACATGGTGATGAATATATCTATGTACAATTGGTAATATCTTTATAACATAATTATACCGTGTAGATAAATGCATGTTTTAGTTAATTTTTTACTGTAAACACCGGTTTATTAATGTATTTACATTTCTTGAGGCGTGCAGATCTAAATTGATTAAGTTTGGTTTAACATTGACAAGTTCAAATGACAGATTATTTTGTACGATAGCACTTATTTTTCAACCTTTTTATAAATTTTAATTTTCTTTCAGCATACTTTAAGATAACGCAGCAGGTTACCGACGTGAAATCGAATATAAACATTATTAAGATAGATGTTTAAATAAGCCTACTGCCAAAAAAAAAGGAGAGAAACTACATTTCATTGGGTTATTGTGTATCCCAATATTGTTAATAACGCCGTAATAGATGATCTTAAGAAAAGAATTCAAAAGATTTGATCTATTGAGATTGCTTTAAAGCGAGAAACGCAAATTGTATGAATACGCCTGGTACATAATTACCTTTAAGTTCTTTTGTTGTAAAAATCCATTTTTTATGTTATTGAAAATATAAGTGATACGTCAAGACTTTAAGAGTGTCATATAGGTTTCTTTAAAAAAAAATTGACATTTTACTTACTTGTATACTTCAATTGTTAAAGTGACCTTCAGATTTTCTAAAGGTTAAACATGTTTGTTTTTTTTTTTAAATAAATCGTTTCATGTAATAATCAAATCAAAAGAATTAAGATGGAAAATGAAATTTGCCGACGATAAAATACATAAACAATAAGGAAACCCCTCGATACCTCCAATCAACCGACCCTCTCTCTGTATTTAGAAACAAACGCAACTGACGCGTTAAAAATAGCTTTCGGGAAGCCTCCAAATATATGATGCATTTTTCCAAGAAATATTACTGAAATACTTTGTTTGAAACAACACAGAATAGATTTTCCAACAGAAAATAAAAGCTGAATGTCGCTTTAACTTTTACTTTATATAATAACGTATAATTATAGCACTGAAGATTTCCAATACAGCGTTGCAAATTAAAAGTATAGATAAGTGGTCTTAAAATTCTATAGAACAAAGCTTGAGTAACTATTTAGTTCAGATTTAGGCCAAAACTTGATTCACCTAATTATTTATCGTGGTTACTTTTTATGGACTTTCACTCTCCGAGTTGCGTGTTTTACAATTAACAAAACCAATATGGTTTAAGAGGGTTTTTCAATTCCAATTCAAATTTGAGCAATCTATAATTCAATAAACAATTACCTTTATATTATTTTTAGCAGATGATACACTACAGAAGTGTTGGTGCAAGACAGACAGAACAACTGTTGTCATTAGGACATTTATAATAGCTGATAGTTCAGTATCAATCTATGTGTTGGCTTTTTTATTCATTTAGTCAGTCAGGGTCAATCATAAAATATCTACTCTACACTATTCAAACATAGACTGAAATGTCAATTTATAAATATTTTTCTTAGGATCGAAAGTTACCATGACGATTCTTCACATTATTTTTGAAGAGTTTTAGTTGTTGTTTTTTTACAGTACATATCTGATCAAATTAACTATTATAAATCAATAATGTTTATTTATCGAAGTGAGAAAATCATTTAACTTATCCGTGTGATAGTTGTTTCTTTATATCATATTATGGCTAAAGACAATTTGATTTGATATATTGTTTCATTATTCAATACTAAGTATTTTGAAGTGAAAAAACTAGTGCAAAACAAACAGCAACAAATAAAAAAGAAAAAAAACATGACAAGATTTCCCTGCTTAGCACTGCATCAACGAGAGAAAGCGACATTCACAAAATGAAGCTCCAAACAAAAGCTGGCAGACAATACCGTCAGTTAGGTACCCAGCAGTTGACCGAACATTAACAACAAAACAAACAAAACAAAAACAGGAAGGAAAAAAATTACAAATGATAGTTTAAAGTCTCAGTTGTAGATAACGGTACGATTCGAATAATTAATAAAATAGTGATCTTTCGTATTTTGTCGGAACGTTTCTGTAATCATCGCCAGTCGGGTCAGGAAATATATTTCCGCCAACAACAGTAGCATTTTCACCTCAACAGGACTTGTTTGCACACCTGAAACATTCTCAAGAAATGATACCCCGGGTGTATACCCACCAAGTTTATAACCAGTAAAGTCACCACTGCAGCAATCTGAGCATCACTGGCGCCATTAATACCGTGGGTAGCTCAAAGGTCAAGGTCACACTTAGCTTTGAAAGTAAACTAAGCATATTTCTGTTTACAACATTACTATTTCTTTCTTTTTTCATTATTTTGATAAGTCTTATCACAAGTTTAAATGCTCAAATTGAAAATACTAATCTTTATTCATATCTAACCTTTACATTAAAATGCAAATGTATAGGAAACCAATGAAAACAAAGTAGCTGAAAATCCGTTTCGGCAGACATTCTTTATATTTAGAATAGTCAGTTTCTTTTGGTAGCCCGCAACTTATAAGGCAATGGAATGTTAGTAACCCGCGAGTGTTTGGATTCCAGTGTGTGCGGCTTGTTTGGATCTTCTCTGGCAAAGTTGAATCTCTTGATCAGGTAAACAAACACTAAGAATAGCTCCATTCTTGCCAATGGTTCGCCAATGCATACACGGGGTCCTAAACCACAACATACCCAAGAGATTAAAACTAATTACATCATATATAGAATAATAAGAATATATTATATCACAAATTTGAACCTTTCAACTGCTATGAACCCGACATCCTTGTATTATTTATTTATCATTTTATGTAATATTCACCCGTCGAAAAGTCAAAAATTGATTCATTATAAAATCTATAATTAGCTTTTATATCGCTTATCAAATCTACCTGATGCACACTTAAAAATTACAAGAAAAAGGTTCAAACGATAGTGAGATAACTTGCAACTGAAGCAATAGCTTTTAACATTCCTACGTAAATTATAAGATATTTAATTTGGGGACATTGAACACTCTGCAAAAATAGTGTACATTGTGTAACATGAAATGCAAAGAGTTTATAACAAATACATCATTAGACATAGAACATGCTGTGTACAAAAAAGAAACATGTTTACCAAAATGTATGAGTCCAAATAATAAAATCTCACCTGTTGAAAATGGCAGAAGAGCTTCGTTCTTTAACAGGTTACCCTGTCCATCTAGAAATCTGTCTGGATCAAATTTTTCTGGATTCGAGAAATACTTTGTATCCATATGAACAGAATAGAGTGAAGGTATAATCATGGTTTTAGCGGGAATATTGTATCCTCCAAGTGACGTGTCTGCACTGGTGCCGTGCGCGACGTTCAGTGGTACTGCAAAATATTATTTTGTGACAATTATATTCGTATAAAGAATTAAATATCGTACCAAGGGAGCAGCAAAGAACACTCTTTGGCTGCAAAGTCGCTCTCGAAACAGGGATTGTGACCTATAATTGTTCCATAGACTGGTGACGAAATGAATTAGGTCTGAGGCCAATTATGCAATCTTAAATAGCTGTTTTCATAAGATTTAAATCACTCATAAAACTACTTATGGTGGCTGTAATACAGATGCCATCTCTTGTTTGTTACAATTGTTATCAGTAGAAGCAAGGTTGAAATAATTGGTCACGCTATAATTGTGAAGTATGACCTCGCAACATTGGACATGTATTTTGTATAGTTTCCCAGTTCTTTAACATAACAATTTTCCATTAAAGTCCAGCTGTATAGAAAATCAGATCCATGGCAGGAACTAGGCTATTTCCAAAAACTGACGAACTGTAGCAGTAAAGGTTGTATTCCGTACATGTATGTACAAGTAATAGTGGCTCACAGTTACAAGGACAGAATACATAAAAAAAAGTAAACAAGACTTGACTCCATTTGGGTTAACTATTGCAGATTCAAAACCCATTTCTTATAGAAAATATAATATCAAGCAGTAACGATGATAAAGGTATTTAAATGCTACATATATATTGATAAAGATTGGATTGTGATATTTATTGCTAGTAACGATGAAATTCTATGAGATTATGTAGAATTGGAATAAATGTGATAACCTAAATGAGCACATCTCTGAATTTCCATAATGACGGCATTTACGTATATAAGCTTGGTACGATCTGAATATTCTATGACCTTGTCACCAAGTACCTGAAAAATTGTCATTAAAACATCAGGTTTAAGTTAGCTGTGAACAACTTTACTTCAAAACATACAATATACATGTATATATATCATTAACATATTGTCTCGTTAAAATGTTCTCATAACATAGAATTTTGTTAAGACATTCCGACATATTGAGTGAAATTAATGTCCTTGAAAATGCTCTGGCGACTGAGCACTGTATTCGGATACTAAGAAACCTACAAAAAGTAATAGGCAGCAGCAAGACATTACCGGAAAAGCAACTTAATCTTGTACTCAAGTTGGGCCTTGAGTTTTCTTTATAATACTGGACGTAACGCCGATTTTCATATGTTTTTATATGACCTTTATATAGTAAATAGTTAAAAATCACGGCTACTATAAATTTATGAAAATATTTTCATTTTCCCCATACTAAGGAATTGTGCTGCGGAACTATTATATGCTTGTTCATGAAAATTTTGAGTGTAAAAACAAATGTCGGGACTAGCGACACCACTCTTATTAGTTTACATCCTCATATTCTGGGCCAATTAACCTGTCAGGAACTTTATATTAACATAACAGAAACAAACAATGCAAAACTAAACTTGTAAAATACTTCGGAAATAGTAAATCAAACTACAAAATACAGTTTTGCAACTATAATTAATGTATTTCACTATACATGTACTAAGAATGCTTACTTTATCAATCTCATCCTGACATTTTTTCTGGACTTCCGGGAATTCTGTCATAAATAAAAACGCCCAATCTAACGTTGTTGACGTAGTTTCAGAACCAGCAAAGAATAGATCAAAGATAACGCGGAACATGTTTCCCTCTGAACAAAAAAAAAGAAAACAGTGCTGTTAATTCAATTATGTATAAATACAATTGTCAAAAATTAGCAGGTAAATTCATATTTGACGGGACTTATAACATGTATAATATCTGTTATATGTTGCGGTTGAGATCGAGGGACGGACATTCCGATCCGAACCGCAAACATATATCAGATATTATTTTCTTGCATATTCTATGATATTCTATTGCATTTTAAATTCTTTACCTTAATAAAACAAATTTTCATGGAAATTTATGGCATTATATCCGTTTCTATTTTCTTACAACAACAGCGTATAAAATTACAACATCATTCATAACGGGAAAATTACGTCATCAAAAACATGCAATTGTATAGCACTCGATGAAATTTCTGGCATGGGTATAACACCAGTCTGATAAGCACGAATACAGGTTATTCATATTTGAATGATTGTTAATACTAGAATAGAAATGTTTTAATTTTAAACAACGCATTTATAAATTACCAGACAGCTTGCAAATAATGAAAGACCTGAACAACACGATATGGTATGATGGTGAACTCTATGAATTCTACTTTCTTTTCATTTAAATTTCAGCACGAGGATGAATGAAAACGTGGAATTGATTGAAATAAAACATAAGTATTTACTTGTTACAAATTTCCGTATGCTTTCGTCCCCTTCAGTCTTAGTTTGGATATAGATATCAACAAAGTCCCGGATGTTGTCTCTGTCAAACGTAGCCTCGTGTTCTTCTATTTGTTGGAACACATATTTGCGCATTTTCTTGACACTTTGCCACCGGCTCTCGGTGACATCAAAATCCTTGTTGAAAAGTTAAACGAAAATTAATTTTTATTTTGGTTTAGTCGCTTTTCTAGATTCTTAACACTGCATAGAACATTAAGTTAGGGGTTTGAAGGTCATTTTATTTATTGAATATGGTCTTGGTTCAGATGAAATCCTTTTAAATATGTGAAAAAGGCCTTATGATGACTGGCAAACGATTTGAACGCGGAGATTTTAAAAATTTGCACACCAAACCAGGTCTTCAATTCAATATAAAAGCTTTTATTTTCATTGCTGTAGAGGAATATCCATTTTTCCAGATTTCCATATTTACAAAAAGATGGTATTTTAAACAAAAATGATGAATGATCGTTTCCTTTAATAAGTAAAACAAACAATGCTAAAAAATAAAAAGTTACAATTTAAAAGTTACGCCATGTCGTTAAACAATTATAAGTCTTTCTCAGTGAAACCAGGCATAAGTATTCATTCAAGCTTTCCGTCCGCTATTGAGTTGACAGGAGGAAAGAATATATAATGGAATTGATTAAGAAGAATTTACTTTTGATTAGACAGTTTAATACCTTTTGAAAAAAACACATGTTTTCGAGGATTGTTACAAACTATAAATTATTTTGGACAGAAGTGTATACATCCAGAAAGCGATTAATAAGAATTATCAAAACATGGAGTTTTTTTTTAAAAAAAGGCTCTCTTATGTATGATGGATTATTTAATAATTTTTCTTTTGATATACGGCAACCTTTGTTTTAATGTTCATTTTATCCCAGATTGTCACCCTACCATCTAGCTAATTGTAAACGTTGCATTGCAGTTCTTGCTCGTTGGATATTTGAACATGCCCAAGTGTCTTCAAAAGAAGTTTTGCACGTGGAAGGAAATTTAATTATTAGATTTTTATGAATCTAACCAAAAACTGAAAGAGACGATGTTTCATGATTCTTAAATTTAATGAATTGAAGTAAGTTATATCTATTTGATTACGTTTGTAATTTCAGTTATAGATAAAATTCAGCTTTGTTTTGCTCTACACAAGTCTGGTTATGTCGGCTGTGTATGCGAAAATGAGGTACCATATGAGAATTTTTTTTTTTAAAGTAGTATCTTCATTATAAAGAGTAAAATTATATTCTGATAATTAATGATTTGTTATCAACATATAATTTACACGAAAAATTAGTAACCCACTCAACAACATAAAATACACTACTTTACAGTGTTGAAAATTGAGTTCTACTTAAGACGGTGCTAGGGGGCGTGAGAGGTGTTGTACTTCCTTCTCCTTATGAGCAGACTCAATCTAGCCGAGTCGGCAATTTTCATTTTAAATAAAGGTTGTGTTTTAATTGCTCTTGAGGAACGTACCTTTCTTCAGATTGTTTAGCCCTATTTTATTGTTCTTCTTAATCAATACATACCTTTTCCGCCAGTTGACATATGACATATATCCCGGTTGAGCGAATGATTAGCTTACATAAATTTTGGTAAAGTAAATACAAACTTTAGGGTAATTGAAGATAAACGTTCTGGCTAATAAAAATAACAGCGGACATACCTTCCGGTTGACCAACTTAACAAGAAATTTTGGCATAAAGGTAGATGGGCTGACGGCACCTGCACCGCTTACAACAATGTTAGTCAGTGCTCGAGTTTTATCGAATTCCGGATCGTCATATTCATACCTGAAAAACAGAAAATTATATTATATTGAAACTCTTCAATTCTAATATGCTTCACAAAGTACCCTATTTAACAGTCTAGTGCATTATTTCACGATATATTCACAGCATAAAAAGGGAATGTGTATACGTCATATGACGTCATATTTGACGTCAATTAATCAAATGACGTAAGGAAAATTACTTCTCCGCTCAATGTAGTCGAACATAATTATTTTCAGAAATTCTCTTTCTTATAAGCATGTTTATCCTTCAAATGCTTTGAAATTTACCACTCAGGTGTCGGACTGTGATTATATTTCTATGCATTTGCAAGTCCATGCACTCAAAATTGATATATATTTGATTTAACATTATTACTTTAAACGAATCACAGGCATGCCGGTGCATATTTAACTTGTTATTTGTCAAAAACATTGCTACTTCAACTAAAGTCTGAAACAGGGAGTGAAAATATCCAACCTTTTACAAAAGATGATTCCAAAGATAACATTTGCTACCACCTTCTGCATTAAATCATTCATTGATGTAGGTTTTCCGTTACTGCCTTCCAGATATTCTGTTGCTGTCTCTATTTCTACAGCTATCTTTTCCTCAATAGAAGCTTTCCCCACTCCAAAATCTCTAAGAGCTTGAAGCGTGAAGCGTCGTAACTCCTTCCAACATTGATCGTATTGTCCTGTCACAATTCCTGACATTACAAGCACATTAGTTATCGTCACTTTAATGTGTTTTATAATTTTCATACTCTGCATTTTATCAAACATAAAGTGATCTAACCTATAGCTGGCGTCTGTGGCCCAGTTACAAAGGTTGTTGAATTCAATAAACTTGCCTCGCACAGCTGTAGGTCCAAATCGCGCCAAATACTTTGGATTCTTACGGAACAACGGTGGTTCTACTTAGGTGCCCACTCATGCCTAAAATAATGCAAGGAGGGGCACATGAGGTTTTCCTCTACCAGTAACGCTGGAAAGTCGCCATATGACCTATACTATGATGGTGCGACATAAATCTCATCATCTGGACATTGGAAAAAAAATCTGAAGAAAATACACTGAAAGACTTTTCTAACGCAACACTTTTTAAATTCGTATTTCACAAAAACAGTTCAAGATATATAACTTATATTTTACCAGAATCGGGTTGACTACTTTTTGCAAATATTTTCAACGAAATCATTCATCCATGACGGATTATCGGTTCCGCACATTCTGTAGGTTTAAAATCAAATTTTTACACGAGGAAATCGAATTTGGCAAAATTTTTCGATTTTATTTCAATATTATTATAGTATTGAGTTAGCAACATTGAAAAATCATAGACATCCTGTAAAACGTAAAATGGCTCGCATGTAATTACAAGAGCACGCACGCGCAATCGACATGCTTCAAGCAGGTCATTCAGCGAGACAGGTAAGTTTGTCTTATATCAAATTTTTAAATACTAATAGTTCGAAGTTAACACTGTTTTATTTATGATATTTGTGATAAGACAAATAATTTGCTCAAGACATTATATTTACTTTCCTATAATTGGATAAAAAAATATCACTTTTGTGTGTATATTTTCATGTGGCGCAAGTTTTTGCCAGAAATGTGTCTATCATAGCCAGACTTCTGTAAAAGTACCAACGCACCGGCCAAGTTGAGGACGATCGGCGGCAAAGCCTCGTGGAAGGGTCACAACACCTGTACAAGATGCCCAGATTATTGCAACTCATCTTTAAAACCGATTTAAGACCGCCGAATCGACTGCATTAACCTCAGTTGGTACACATGGCAGACACATTAGTAGCAAGACCGTTATCAGGCATATTCGAGACCAGAACATTTGAACGAGACGACCATATAGTGACCTTGTCCTTACTGCACTTCATCGTCAACAGAGGGTACAGTGGGCTCGCCGGCATCAGCGTATGACGCGTGCAGAGAAGGCAAAAGTCCTCTTAACGGATGAAAGCCGCTTTAATTTGTTCCATAGTGACGGTTGGGTTCGAGTTAATCGAGGGCGAGGGGAACGGTTGAACGACGCCTGCTTCATTCAACGTGACCGGTATGACGGTGGTTCCGTTATGGTTTGGGCTGGTGTGTCCCTACATACCAAGACCGACTCGATCATCATTCGAGTAAAGCTGACTGCTGTTAATATCTGTCAGGAGAAATGTCTGCCTTGATGTTATTTAATCTAAGAAAAGATTTAGTAATAAATACTAGAATCAATTTCCAAGATATGGAGGCTGGGCAGCACCGCCTGACATAAAAGTGAAATATTCTCAGTTGGAAAACTAGCATGTAATTGTTTAGTTAACACTATTTTTTTTTAGGTATTTTTATCCTTTTCTATCTCAAATCAATATATACATGTAAACAACAAACTCTGATTATTATTTACACCCAAAACAAAGAACTCTGATCATTATTTACACCCAAAACAAACACACATCATTTATCAGCCACTTATATGAAATATCTTTTCACGTATACGTCTTTTATACGAAACAAGACACCTGGCGAGCCCAAGCTCTAACAACTTATGATCAAACAACAATAAAATCACCACAAAATGAAGAACACAAAAAAATGAATATTTTTACAACTCTAAGATACGGTATAAACCACAAACATTCATCCAACAATATTAACTTCACACAATCTAATCAGCATCAGAAAACAACTTAAACTAAAGCACCCAATATTTACATATATACTCAAAACAAAGCAGCAACTAATATAATCTTGCTATAATACCAAACATTCAACCAATATCAACCAATTATATCTTCACAAACAGATATAACTCAACAACCAAAACAACAAATTACAACCAATAAACCCTGATCAATTAAGATCACCACAATTATATTCAACCACTTCAACAAACCAACAAAACTGACTTCAAAACAACAAAATTCTCTTCCCAATAAAAAATAACCCCTCACACTATAAGCGTGTGTCTCCTAACTGATATAAAATCTCTCTCTAAACGCGCATATTTGCTAGCTAAACGATCTGACCTTTAAACATGTATACATACAGCGACTGGTTTAAACATGATATTTACACCCTACTAAAAACAATGTATCACTGTAAAGAAACATTAACTCGTTGTTTCATCTACAATAATATATCACTGTAGGGAAATATTAACTCGTTATAAGATACATATCTACATATAAACTTCATGATTATTCTGACAGCCCCCTACTCAAGAAAACACTCCACTGTTTTCAAACAAAATGAATAATCTACAATGTCTCTTTTCAAGTATCGAGTCTACTTAGGTAATCTGCACACACGTTGTCCTTTCCTTTCACAGCTACTATTCTAAACTTATAGTTCTGTAGAAATAATGCCCATCTCATTATGCGGCCACTTTCAACTTTACATTTCTGAATATACGTTAAAGGAGCATGGTCTGTATGTAGCTCAAATTCTTTCCCGTACAAATACTTGTTGAATTTCTTTATTCCAAATACCATTGCAAGACATTCTCTTTCGATAACCGAGTAGTTTCTTTCTCTATTCAACAATTTCTTACTCGCGTAAGCTATTGGAAGCAGACCATCATCAAACTGTTGAAGAAGTGCAGCCCCAACTCCGGTATCTGAGGCATCACATTGTAAAACAAACGACTTAGAAAAGTCTGGAAGTCGTAGTATTGGTGATCGTGTCAGTACTTGCTTCAATGTCGTAAAGGCTTTTTCATGTTCTGGTTTCCATATGATTTTAATTGGCTGTCCTTTCTTCGTAAGATCAGTCAAGGGTGAAGCAATTTCTGCAAATGAAGCAATGAATTTTCTGTAGTATCCAGCTAGACCAAGAAATGATCTCAGTTGCTTCTTTGACTCTGGTCGCATAGCGTCTCTAATTTTGACTAATTTGTCATCTTCCATTTGCATTTGTCCTTTGCCAACAACATGACCGGTAAATGGTATACTTTCAAATCCAATCATACATTTAGAAGGCTTAACTGTGATATTTGCGTTTCGTATTCTTTCGAACAATTGTCTCAACATCTTCATGTGTCTCTCCCATGTAACCGTATGTCCAAGCACATCGTCAACATAGTTATCAGTATCATTCACTCCGGAAAGCAACTTCCGCATCATTCTATTAAATGTTGCACCAGAATTGACCATTCCAAATGGCATCTTTCTGAATTGGTAACTACCTTCTGTTGTAGAAAATGCTGTGAGATGTCTTGATTCTGCTTCAATTGGTATTTGCCAAAAACCTTTGGTCAAATCAATTTTCGTGAAGAACTTATCTTCTTTAAGTTTCGCCATCACATCCTCAACATTACCCATTGGTTCTGTATCAAACTTTGTTACAGAGTTGAGTCGTCTGAAGTCAATACAAAAGCGGTTTGTATTATCCTTTTTCTTCACCAAAACAATTGGAGAATTATAATCAGAATTTGCTGATTCAATGATACCACATTCAAGCATTTTCTTAATTTCATCCTCTACCGCTGTCCTTTTTGCATATGGTATCGTATATTGTCTAACACGAATAGGTGTTTTGTCAGTCAACTCAATCTTGTGAGATTCAAGATCTGTAGTTCCAGGAACGTCAGTAAAAATATCCTCAAATTCTTGAAGCAACGCATTTACTTCTGATTTTTGTTCAAGTGTTAATTGATCATTAACATTAACATCTCTGTACGTCTCTTCACTCTGTGTGTCTACTAGTTCTAAAAGATTTTCATCATCAACAACCCCATTATCATCATTATTTTCGGCTTCTATTACAGCTACACTCGCACAAATTCTATCTTCTCTTTCTTCATATTTCTTCAGAAGATTTATGTGGTACATTCCAATTCTATCACCTACTTTAACTTTGTAGTCAAACTTGTTAACTGCTTCACTTACAACAAATGGACCTTTCCATTGTAACATCAGTTTATTGTGTGTTGAAGGCAGGAGCAATAAAACTTTGTCTCCTTTCTTAAGACTTCTTGGTCGTGTTTTCTTATCATAATGATGTTTATACTCTTCTTGTGAGTTGCTGAGATTCTCTCTAGCAATCTTGCATGTTTGTTCTAATCTATTTCTCAAATCTAGTACGTACTCATACGTATTACGTGTCTCTGGTACTTCTGTCTCTGTCCATAATTCTTTTAGTGCTTGCATGGGACCTCTAACAGTTCTTCCATATAGAAGTTCAAATGGTGAGAACCCTGTACTTGACTGAGGGACTTCTCTGTATGCAAAGAGAACCGCAGACAAATATCTATCCCAATCCTTAGGTCTTTCTTGGCACATTTTCTTCAACATGCTTTTTAAAATACCATTCATTCTCTCACAAAGACCATTACATTTTGGATTGTAAGGGGTCGTAAACAACTGTTTTAGTGATACTAGTCTACAAACTTCTTCCATAAGTTGTGACGTGAACTGACTACCCCTATCACTAAGTATTTCCGATGGGAAACCTACTCTTGCAAAAATATCTAACAATGCTTCAGCTATATTTTCAGTCTCAATTCTTGGTAAAGCAACAGCTTCTGGGTAACGTGTAGCATAATCAACTACAGTTAATATGTATCTATTTCCCTTTTCCGATACAGGCGTTATTGGCCCTATCAAATCAACCGCAATTCTCTGGAACGGAGTATCAATAATAGGCATTTCACCTAAAGGAGCTTTCTGAAGTCTACCCCTGGGCACCGTCTTCTGACAAATGTCACAGGAACGACAAAATCTAGTTATATCACTAGAAATACCTGGCCAGTGAAAACTAGACTGTATCCTGTCTAAAGTCTTGCGTACAGACAAATGCCCACCCACTATAGATTCATGAGCTAATGACATAACTCTTTTGTGATATTTACTAGGAACAACTATTTGTCTTGTTTCAGACTTCAAATCACCTTTCACCGTCTCAAATATTCTATACAACACATCTTTTTCTACTTCATATCTAAATTTGTTACCGCTTTTTGTTTTCATGATCTTATTTTCCCTAGCATACTGCCACAAACGCTGTAACGTATTGTCATTTGATTGTTCTTTCTTAAGAACATCTACCGTAATTTCATTATCTTCGACCTTTGGAACTTTAAGAGGTTTCATTGCTTTCTTCTCTTTTTCTGCCTGTGCTCTAGTAACAACAGCAGCTATGTTTGTTACTTCTCGGCTAACCCACTTCTCATTTGGCTTATCAAGTACACCCTGAATATTGCCCAAGACTAAGTCACAAATTGCTGACTCTAAAACCATAGCTTCTATTTTACCCTTATAATAAGGTGTATCAATGTCTATTTTTGCCATAGGTACCAACCTGGCCCGACCATCTATTGCTATCATGACACAATTTTTATTCAGCATTTGATCTTCTTCCACTAACTTCTTTCTAACTACTGCTAACTCGCAACCAGTGTCTCTAAGAACTTTCACCTCTTGATTACCAACATATCCTAGTTTCAGATCCAATTGACGTTCACCTTCTAATGATTCAATTGTACAGCTGCTTGTAATGACAGGCACAGAATTACCATTGGCTAATTTAAGTTTCCCCTCTTCAATACAACCATCATAAGAACTTGTTGGAGAAATTGACATACATAACCCCGATACTTTCTTATCATCTGATCTCCCATCACGTCTATTTTCTCCAGGCCTACTACGCCAGTTCCTTGGTGAAGAATCCCGATTTGTTTTAAAGTAATTTCTATTTTGCTCTCCATATGACATTGCAGCAGCCCCATATCTTTTCTTAGTCTGATCTCGACAATCTCTGGCCACATGACCCTCTCTATTACATATGAAGCATGTAACTTTTCTATTTTCTCTGTGATAGTGCTGTATTGGTTTCGATAAATTACCTTGATTAAGGCGTATTGGTAATTTATTTGAAAAGCTGGCAATTTTTGAGTTTTTACTATTTGTAATTGTACCGCCATGAGCCTCTAAGTATTGTTCAGCCAAAGAGATGACATCTCTACGATCCTTAGGCTTTCGTTCCTTTAGAAAAAGAGCTAGCTCTGTTGAACAAACTTTGACAAATTGCTCTCTAATAATAAGATCTTTCAATTTATCTACTGTATCCGCAGCGTCGGCCATTTCTGTCCATCTACTAAAGTACCTATCTAAGCGAGCCATAAATTGGTTAACAGTCTCCCCTTGTTCCGGCTTACTCTCTCTAAATTTATTTCTGAAACCGTCTTCTGTTAATTGGTATCTTTTCAAAACTGCTGTTTTTAATTCTTGATAGTCTGATGCTTGCTCAGGAGGCATACTAGTGTAAACTTCAAGACCTTTCCCGTTAATAACGAACTTAAGCTTATTGCCCATGTGTCTTCTTTCCATCCTTGACTGATAGAGAATCTTTCAAAACGCTCTATATATAAGCATCTATGTCATCTTTTGACTCTTCAAATTTAGGCAATCTTGGCCTCAAACCGGTGCTAGGCGGGGTATCAAGGCGATCCCCAGCCTCGATTTTTAACTTCATTAATTCTATTTCTTGCTCTATCATTTTCATCTCTACTTCAGCTTGAAATAAACGTTTCTTTTCCTCACGTTCGGCCTCTTTTTCTAGACGCTCGGCCTCAAAACGCCGTCGCCCTTCCTCACGTTCAGCTTCTTTTTCTAAACGCTCTGCCTCAAATCGCCGTCGCTCTTCCTCACGTTCAGCTTCTTTTGCTTTACGCTCGGACTCTAATCGCCGTTTATCTTCTTCACGTCTAATATTTCTCTCTTCTCTATCAAGATATTCTGATTCTTTCTTTTGAACATAATCACGTAACTCCCCGTCCTTCAACCCAAGCCTCTCTCCCAATGATACCCATTTCTCATAATCCATAATTGCTTAATAATGGATTACTATTAAAGAAATAATAAACTTTTACGAAACCCGTAAAGTAAACACTTATTAATCAACAAAATGGTGTACCTCTGTAGCACCGACAATCGTTATTCCAAATCTAATCTCTATATAACAGTGGCACCTACCGGGCACCGGCAATGAACTTGTATCAACAGTAACAACCAGGGGACCGATAATAATCTTCCCGTAGTGTTTAACAACAATGTAAACTTTAATAAAACAACCAACTGAGCACCGGCAGCAAAAACTTTCTATTCAACTATGATAAACACTTTTATGAATAATCACCCACTGAACACCGGTTATAAACTTTAATCAACTACTGATGTTTATAACCTCAACAAATTATAAGTTATATCTTTATCATCGATATAAACTTTGTTTCCAGATTTTCATACTTCACAACAGCAGGTGTCAAGTGCTGTGTGGCAGCTGTAAAAAGTTGCCCCGTACTTCACTTCAGTGTTGTTATATCTTTCTGGTCCTTCGGAATCATTGATGCCAGCACTATTAAGTGTTGAGAATTGAGTACCGCTCAAGCCGGTGCTAGGGGGCGTGAGGGATGTTGCACATTTTCATTATCCCTCATGTACAGACTCAATCAAACCGAGTCTGCAGTTCTCTTGTAATTTTGTTGTGATTAATGCTTCCGAGGGATCACTTTGTTTCCAGATTTTATTAACACAATGACTCAAACTATCGAAACAAATGTCTCCCAAGGACCACTTAATTCTATCACCGTATAAACAGTATTCAACAAAGGGTGCTCTCCTGCTAAAATGCAATAACTTCTTCAGTTTAAATAAACTTTTAAACACAGCCCGTCACCGCTTCTATACATATAACTCTCTACTTAACTCTATTGTACAGAGAGTTTACTTGTATAACACTACAACAGATTTATCGATTTTTGCCTAACAGCATTTTACACTGCTACATTTTACCAACAGATCGTAAAGGTTTTAAAGTTTAACAAAATTTTTATCAAAGTTTAACAAACAATATTTTGCCAGAAAAGATTCCAACTTAAAGAGAATATCCCGGACGAGCCCCCAAATTGTCAGGAGAAATGTCTGCCTTGATGTTATTTAATCTAAGAAAAGATTTAGTAATAAATACTAGAATCAATTTCCAAGATATGGAGGCTGGGCAGCACCGCCTGACATAAAAGTGAAATATTCTCAGTTGGAAAACTAGCATGTAATTGTTGTTTAGTTAACACTATTTTTTTTAGGTATTTTTATCCTTTTCTATCTCAAATCAATATATACATGTAAACAACAAACTCTGATTATTATTTACACCCAAAACAAAGAACTCTGATCATTATTTACACCCAAAACAAAACACACATCATTTATCAGCCACTTATATGAAATATCTTTTCACGTATACGTCTTTATACGAAACAAGACACCTGGCGAGCCCAAGCTCTAACAACTTATGATCAAACAACAATAAAATCACCACAAAATGAAGAACACAAAAAAAAGAATATTTTTACAACTCTAAGATACGGTATAAACCACAAACAATTCATCCAACAATATTAACTTCACACAATCTAATCAGCATCAGAAAACAACTTAAACTAAAGCACCCAATATTTACATATATCCTCAAAACAAAGCAGCAACTAATATAATCTTGCTATAATACCAAACATTCAACCAATATCAACCAATTATATCTTCACAAACAGATATAACTCAACAACCAAAACAACAAATTACAACCAATAAACCCTGATCAATTAAGATCACCACAATTATATTCAACCACTTCAACAAACCAACAAAACTGACTTCAAAACAACAAAATTCTCTTCCCAATAAAAAATAACCCCTCACACTATAAGCGTGTGTCTCCTAACTGATATAAAATCTCTCTCTAAACGCGCATATTTGCTAGCTAAACGATCTGACCTTTAAACATGTATACATACAGCGACTGGTTTAAACATGATATTTACACCCTACTAAAAACAATGTATCACTGTAAAGAAACATTAACTCGTTGTTTCATCTACAATAATATATCACTGTAGGGAAATATTAACTCGTTATAAGATACATATATACATATAAACTTCATGAATATTCTGACAATATCAACAGGACGTTCTTATTCCTGTCACTTTTCCTCATCCTCTAGTCTGTGGACGGGGTATGATACTTATGCACGACGGAGCACCGGCACACACAGCACATGCCACCCCGGACCTACGACAACGGCAAAACAATCAGCAGCTACCCTGGCCGTCCAAGTCTCCAGATTTGAATGTTATTGAACACCTGTTGGATAAGTTGAATAGGCGTGTGCGCAGGCGGACGGTACAACCCTGGAACCTACCATAGCTGGAACAGGCCCTGGTGCAGGAATGGAGGAACATTCCACAGACATTTCTGAGTAATTATGTAATATCCATGAGACAGAGGTGTAGTTAGGTTTTACACAAGCTCAGGGAGGATATATTGGATATAACTTGATTTATATTATGTTTTACTTATCCTGTGATAAGAGCTGTGATAAAACAATCATTTCACATCGTCGTGTGTTGTGAATTTTGCGATTCTTTATCTGTACCTTATGTTTTATTTTTGTTAAATTTTATACTTTTTCATTCATTGACTACAGTAAGTTTTTTTACAATACATGTATGAAGTGTTCATTTATCTATACTCTTAATTTCATCAATAACCATTCTTCAAAAACACCAAATACACTAAAAAGAACAAGTGTTGCGTTAGAAAAGTCTTTCAGTGTATATTGAATTATGAATTGTGGCGCCTTTCCTCTTTCTTTAGCTTTTACGTCTTCCATAGATAGTTTTAAATGTATGTATTTATTGTCAGATTAATAAAAATATGATTAAATTAGTTTAAATCAATTTATTAACCGAAACAGAGGGACTTGTTCGCATTTACAATCACATCAATGTATACGTGAGTGTACTGAGTCTGTGGTCAGCTTAGTAAAAGGAATACAGAATCGTAAATTCCAGACCTGCCGATGCCCTTGGTGACAATCATTGCAAAAATGGTTTGATTACTGTCTTTTGGATTATTTTTAAGTTCAGGACTAGTAACAAACGTTTGATATGCAACTTAGGATATTGAACAGATGACTAAACAAACAAACTTGTTCAAACATCTACCTACTTACAAGATTATACTACATATATGCAAATATAAAGATGTCAATATGACATTTGTAGCGATGTATAAATCTTATAAATGCATACCAGATTCTCCTTCTTCGTTTGAGAAAAGTGGATTTCGTGGATCTAGTAGCCTGTTGCTAAAAGTTTCGGCTTTCTTTACAAGAGCCTCGTGAATAATATCATACCCACTTAAAACAACGATCATTTGGTTGCCCAAATACCACCGGAATATGTTGCCCAGCCGTTTGGACTCTTCTTCCAGAACAATATGAGGTCTTTTACCACGAAACTTTAGCAACATTTGCACGGATCCTATATAAGGAATTCCGAAATATCCAGGCGGTAAATTCTTTGGTCTTCTGAGGAAAACAACTGACAAAAAGAAGGCTACAATGAAAACAATCGCGATTGTTAAATCCATGATTTTGGATGAAAACACTGCGAACTCACTTGTATGAAATGATATATTTATCGACTGGGTTCGGTAATTTTCTAAATGGCCTTGAGAATTAGATACATATTTCATAAATCCTACTTGTTTTTGTGTTTGTTATCTACAAATTATGCATGGTTAAGCAACAACAAAAAATAGGTTACACTGATTAGATATTCGGTTTGTATGGTGGCCGGTTGCGGCCATTTCAGAACCGCAAGCAAGTTTATTGTTTCATCATTAAATGTCGCGAGCAACTAACAAACCTGCCTCATTTTTGCTAAAAACGTTGAAAATGTCGGGGGGGGGGGCGTAAAAATATCCAGTGACCGGAAGCGTCATTGGTTTGACTCCCTCTTTTTCCTATAAAAAGTCGAGGAACAGAAAGAAATTCGAGGCATTTTTTAAAAGTGTTGTAGAAATTCTAGAAAATGTCGAGGGGAAAAATTATAGGCCGCAACAATGTTCGTCAACAATGGTCTCGTAAAATGTGGCTGCGAGTGATAGCAATTTGCAGCAGCGAATATTCAAAAGAGACATTTCCTGAGGATTAATGCTCAACTCGACTTTTTACAAGGAATACACCAATTAAGGTAGGCATATGTTTGCTTGGCTAAGTCTACTGTGTAGACCAAAAATTACGACAGACGTGTGATAGAAAAACTCGAGAGTTTCTACAGGCCGCGAAATTCACACAATTTCGACATAAAATCTCGCGGAGTTAAAAGGTGCCCGCCACATTTTATAAACTGACGGTAAAATTAGAATGGACACTACAGGCCACCATATATAGGTTTGACTGATAAAACATTTAATTGAAACAGCGGTGATATAGTACTCCACTATGATACAAATTAGTCTTAGTATGTTAAAGGCTTATTTTCTTTCTGTTTATTTACTGTCGCAATTGGGTAGATCATATCGGCAGTGCATTAGTTATTTCAATTTATTTTGTTATTTTCAGGGAAGTATATGGAAACATCCGTTGTCCCGTTTCAGAGGCAACCCTGGTGATACTTGGTGTAAAGAACTAATACATGGGACCTCGGTTCTCATCGCCTTCCAAAGCTGTTCAAAGAATTTGATTCCGTGCAGAAATCTGGTTGCCAGGGATTACTAGTTCACGAATACGATAAATTAATGGTAACTGATAAGATTTTGGGGTTTTCTCGCTTAAAGCACCGAGGTACATTATGCGATGACTTGGGAGGACCTGTTATTCTAACATGTTTTACTGCAGTGTCGATGTCGCATGATTATCGTACAACCGGTCTGCCTAGTGGTCGTTTGTTTACTTTGGAAATTATAAGCATTATTTATTGAATGACCTTCGTATATAAGATCACATTTACAATGCACAAGGTCTAGACTTACTACCAAATAACAAAAGATTTTTTATTAAAATTTAATTTAAATTCATGCAACAAAACACAATTATAACATTATTGTTTTTTAATTTAGTCTCTTGTTGTCATACGACTTGGCTAGAATGAGGTCCAACATTTAGTAATTCGACATTGGCAAACTGACACAGCTTTCCAGAGCTTTTTAAAAAACAAAACAGTTATTAGATGAAATATCTCCTTTAACCTGGCCGAGTCGAAATGCGTTTTAGCTATTATAATAATGACGTGTAAATAATTAATAATTAATAATAAGTTTGTTTTGCCTGTACTTTCAACGCTTCATTTATTTTAGATACTGAAACTTTTCAACACTATATTGTTATATTGTTAAGTTTAAAATTCTTACACTATCGGATTTTTTTCTGTAATTATAATTCTAACACGACCCGCATTTTTCCCTATTGAACATAGAAGAACCGAAAGTGTGTATTATTATGCTATAAAATCACTGTTTGACGTTCTATATTTAGATATGTGACGTAATCGTTATACACGTGACGTAACCACTAAAAATGTGACGCGCTGAAAATAAGTACGGAAACAAATCAGGCGCAGTTTATTTAATTATCATGTACGGCAGCATTTATTTGATGATGTCGTGTTAGAATCGAAATAACATATCCAAATCGGTGATTTTATTGCTTGATAACATCACTGTTTGTCGTTCGGATGCGCATCATTATATCACTCGGGCTACGCCCTCGTGATATAATTCCCCGCATCCGAACTCCAAACAGTGATGTTATTGAGCAATAAAATCACAGTTTGGGATATATTATTTCTTAAACAAAGAAGGCCCGAAGCGTGCATTATTCTACAACAATGCACTCGCCGTTCTTATTATCTCCCTGTGTATTTTCACATTAAGGGCGCCATTTTGTTTGAAAAATCTGATAAATAAAAACAATTTTTTGTCGAATTTTGTTGTGAAAGCTATCTAGAATGAAAGAAAATGGTCTAACTAAGAAAATGAATCCGAACACCAATATCTTTAATTCAGTCGTTAACGCTGTACAGACTTTTAAAGTGTTGTTTACGTGACGTCAAAATGTAGCGCCAAACAGCACGTGCAAAACAATCAAATCAAGTACGCTATTTTATGTCGCAAACGTGTTAAGTTTTACATTTATTTCACTTTTAATAATTTGTATTTCGCTTGAAAAATTATAGAGTGAAATAAAATAAACAAATAAAGTTTTATCAACGTTTTCAAATTCGTTATTCTAAAAATGTTTCTACACACGGTAGATTAAACGACAGTTTTTTTCAACCCACTGGAACAGCCTTTAAAGGAAACTCGCAGGCGAAAACAAATTTAACCACCAAACATAAAGTCCAACTTTATAATAATAATAATATTTTTTCTTGACGTGTTAGAATGGAAATAGATATTAATTCTTCGTTCATTATTGTATAATAATGCAAGTTTTTCGTTCAAATGCTTTGTAATTAATCACTCAGGCCTATCGGCCTTCGTGATTATGTTACTACGCATTTGAACTCAAACCGTGCATTAATACACTTGTTACTATATATAGTAACAAAATTGCCTATGATTTCAACTGATTATGAGTGTCACGTGACCTATTATGAGTATGCGGCCCGGGGCCGAGAACTAGTTATCAGCCCGCAGAACATGTGCACGTGCACAAAATGAAACAATGACGTCATATTTTACGTCATCAAACAGTTAACTGTAAAAGTGAAAGTAGGTTGTCAGCACGAATCGCTTTATTTCTATTATGAGAGCTGAAGCGTATTTAGTACAAACACATTTTTGTTAATATTGAAATTTGAAGAAATAATACGACAAATTCATTCCGAAAAAAAAAGAAAATAAAACTTGCTTCTAGATTCTACTGCTGTTAACGTCTCTGTACAGTACAGTACAGAACAGTACATACAGTAGAAGAGTAGACAAGAATTTCAACGAAAGAACTTCAAAGTGTTTGTTTTTTTGTTTTTGTTTTAAAAATGCTAGTCTACTATTAGATCTACCAAGTGTATTAAAGACATTAATACACGTCAGAGTAGGGCCGGAAGGTGATAATCGGCCCTGAATGAATAATGGCCCTCGGGCTAAAGCCCTCGGGTCCATTATTCATTTTGCGGGCCGATTATCACCTTCCGGCCCTCTCCTGTCGTGTATTAACCTCTTATTATTCTACAACAATGCACTCAGAATTGATATCTATTTCCTAAGTAGATACATAAACAATACAATAATAAGAATAATACAAAATGTGAAGCAATGTTAGTTTCAAAAATTTACTTTCGTATTTTTTTAGCAAATTTCTTTATGGTGTTTTTATTATTATAACAATGTTTGTGTATTAATGTTTGTTCTTGGCGTCTCAGTAAATATCCTCTGTCTGGTCATGCAATAAGTTGTTTGTTTTTTATGGAGTATAGTTTAGACGGCATGGATACATTTGTAGTATAGTTAGATTCTGTAATCGCCAGCAGGCTTAGAGTTAATTGAAGCAACTAAGCAAATGTGACGCTTTTTGTGAGCTGATTTTGAGGGTAATGTAAATCTGTATTTACAATTTCCATTGCACAGCAATGACGCTTTACACAAACAATAAGCATGATAAATAAAGGGCTACAAATGTGTATTAAATAAATCGGTTTTAGCTACAGATTTTTAGAAATAACCATAACTCAAAATACAATCATATTATGCTTGAATTGACAATATATATTATATATGTTTTTATAGCAAACAAAAACATTATTAACATAGTCAAGTTTTGTTTCCTTCTTATGTCGAAAAAAGCAATAATTGGTTTGCATTTAATTCGTTTCTTGTTTAACAACCCTAAAGCATTAATAAATCGTTGATAACATATGTAGGTAAATAATCGTGATTGAATATTTGTAGTTCAGCATTTTTTATTTGGTAAACACTTCCGTATGAATATTTGCCTTATCGACATCATTTGATTAGAATTGTCAGTTTCTTTTGGTAGCTCGTAACTTATACGGTAATGGAGCGTTTGTAACCTGTGAGTGTTTGGATTCTAGTGTGTGCGGCTTGTTTGGATCTTCTCTAGCAAAGTTGAATCTCTTGATCAGGTAAACAAACACTAAAAATAGCTCCATTCTTGCCAATGGTTCACCAATGCATACACGGGGTCCTTAACCACAACAAACGCAAGATATTAAAACTAATTACATTGTATGTAGACTAATAAGAATATATTGTATCACAAATAGGAACTTTAGAACTGCTATGAACCCGACATCCTTGTATTATTTATAGATCCTTTTATGTAATATTCATCCGTCGAAAAGTCAATAACTGATTTATTATAAAATTCTATAAAATTTAGCTTTTATCAAATCTGCCTGAAGAATACTAAAAAATTCAAGAAAAAGGTTCAAACGATAAGGAGATTACGTGTAACTGAGGCAATAGCTTTTATCATTCCTACCTAAATTATAAGATTTTTAAGTTGGGGACATTAAACGATCTACAATCAAGTGTTCATTGTGTAACATAAAATGCATAGAGTTTATAACAAATACATCATTAGACATAGACCATGCTGTGTAAAAGGACACATGATAACCAAAATGACTATAAGTCCAAATAATGAAATCTCACCTGTTGAAAATGGCAGAAGAGCTTCGTTCTTTAACAGGTTACCATGTCCATCCAGAAATCTGTCGGGATCAAATTTTTCTGGATTCGAGAAATACTTTGTATCCATATGAACAGAGTAGAGGGAAGGTATAATCATTGTTTTGGCGGGAATATTGTATCCTCCAAGTGACGTGTCTGCACTGGTTCCGTGTGCAACGTTTAGTGGTACTGCAAAATATTACTTCATAGCAATCATACTCGAATAAAGAATTAAATGTCGTGCTAAGGAAGCGGCAAATAATACCCTTTGGCTGCAATGTCGCTCTCAGAACAGGGATTGGACATATAATTGTTCCATAGCCTGGTGACAAATGATTTAGGTCTGAGGCTAATTATGCAATCTGTAGCTGATTTCATAAGATTTAAATCACAAATAAAACTTATTTTGGTGGCTGTTAAACAGGTACAATCGCCAGTTCGTTACAATTGTTATCAGTAGAAGCAAGGTTGAAATAATTGGTCATGCTGTGTGAAATAACACATATTTGCATCATTTGACATGTACTTTGTATAGTTTCCCGGTTCTTTAACAAATTTTAAACATTTAAAGCCCAGACGTATAGAATATCTGATCCAATGCAAAAACTAGACTATTCTGTAAAGTCTTCAACTAAGACTGCAAAAATTATATTCCGTATAATACTAGTAATACTGGCTCACAGTTACATGGCTCACAGTTACACGAAAAGAGTACGTAATAATAGTGAACAAGACTTTATCCATATGGATTACATATTGCCAAGGCAAAACCTATTGCTCATAGAAATTACAATTACAAAGCGGTTATGATGATAAAGGTATTTAAATGCTACACATTTATTGATAATGATTGGATTGTGATATTTATTGCGAGATTATGTAGAATTAGAATTAATGTGATTACCTAAATGAGCACATCTCTGAATTTCCATAATGACGGCATCTACATATTTAAGCTTGGTACGATCGGAATATTCTATGATCTTGTCACCAAGTACCTGAAAAATTGTCATTAACCCATTACTTCATGAGCATTTTGTGAAAAATGGCTGTTTTCATTGAAAAGTCTCCCGTTACAAGTTCAAATTGCTATAATACTATAAAAACTGCTTCAACACTAATCAAACTTGGCACACATGTTGACTGGACCATTGCCCTTGCAACAACATGCTCAGGCTTAAATTTTCTGTTACCATGGCAACAGG
>NW_026855402.1:0-32358 GCF_026571515.1 Ruditapes philippinarum
TATTCATATCTGGGAATCTAATGACTGGAGGTGATATTAATGCAGTTTTAAGTGTTTCAAAAGCCCTTTGACACTCTGGAGTCCAATCTGTTTTAGAAAACTTTTCATTAACTTCTTTTGTTAGTAATGAATTTAAAGGTAAGCATATTTTGCCAAAATCTTTAACAAAGCGTCTATAATAATTGCATAGGCCAATGAAACCACGCAATTGTTTCTTACACGTTGGAATAGGATATTTTTTTACTTTTTCTACATTTGAAGGGTCCACCTGAACTCCCTTTGCAGATAAAATGTGACCTAAAAAGTTAACTTGGTTAACGCCAAAAGTACATTTAGATGGTTTGAGAGTCAAATTTGCTTCTCTTAAGCTTTTAAATACTTCTTTTAAATGTACAAGGTGAGTGTCAAAGTCTTTTGAAAATACTAAGATATCATCTATGTAAACTAGAACATATTTCCAGTTTTGGCCTTTCAACACGTGTGACATCAGCAGTTGAAAACTCATTGGAGCATTTCTGAGACCGAAGGGCATTCTTAGGAACTCGAAAACTCCTTCATGCGTCACAAAAGCAGACTTCTCACGCGTTTCTGGGTCCAATTCCATTTGGAAATATGCAGAATTTAAATCAAGAGTTGAAAATATGGTTGGCTTACTTTCACCAAGCAAATCAAACACATCTTCAAGTCGAGGAAGGGGCTGAGATATTGGTTTTGTACATATATTTAATCGCCTATAGTCTACAGCAAAACGCCAAGTCTTATCCTTTTTCTGAACCAGTACCACTGGGGAATTCCATACACTAGTAGACCTGATGGCTATATTATCTTTTAAGAATTGGTTTGTTTGTTTTTCTATCTCAGCCCTTTTCTCAGGATTTTGTCTATATGGCGCTGATCGGACCGGTAGCGCCTCTGGGTAAGTTTCAATAGTATGTTTACATATGCCTGTTTTACCTATGTTTTGTAGTGAGGTAGAAAATACATCTTTGTTATTCATTAAAAGATTTTTTAGCTTTGAACTTTGTACATTTGTTAAATTGTCATTTTTGATTTCAAAGTGTATATCATCTGTAAAATCAGGCACCTTTTTGTTAAAAGTTGAATCAACATTCAAGTTTGAAATATTGTTGGTGCTAGAAGACTCATGTAAACTGTCATCACCAAAACAAAATATCTTTTCACTATCAACAACATAAACATTTGCAAGAATGCCAGATTTTGACAAATAAATGTCTTCATCTGTTGGATTTGCAAGTTTCATAACAGTTTTATTGTTTTTAGTTGTAACTAAACATCTAGCACCAATAACATTTGTTCCTTGTAAGTTACTTGAAGGATCAAGCAGTAGAGTTTCATTTTTATGACCTTTAGAGACTCTAACATTAATGATAGCTTCAGAATTGGCTTTAATTACTTGAGGTTTGATACACCGAACATAACCAAGTTTATTATCTTGAAGCATGACAACAGAAACATCTATATGTGGGAATTTCACTAAGTTATGTTGAAAATCAACAATACATTTATTTTGTTTAAGAAAATCTAAACCTATTATCATTGAGTGATGAAGATCTTTAATTATTATAAAGTCTTGTTCCATTGTAAGACCAGAAATTTTGATTGGTAATCTAATTGTACCATCTACTTTATGAAATTCACCACCCACTCCCCTAACAAGTGGAATTTTAGAAGGTCTTAACCTACTTTCATAATTAGGAATTGTTTTTTCAAGTAAAGATCTTTGGATACAACTCACACCAGCACCTGTGTCTAATAATGCCTGAATTTTCTTGTCATAAAGTTCAATATGAATGGTGTTTTTTTCCACAGAAGCAGTTAAAGTAATAATATTTTCAATCAATGGTTCTTCTTTTTGATTATAAATATGATTGGTTGGATTTTTGTTATAATTAGCACTAGTGTGAGTGTATGTTGAATTATCAACAAGAGGTTTTACACTTTCATGGGAATTTAACCTATTAGCACACTTAACTTGTGAGAAAGAGTGATCTATAATAGCACTATCATTTTGTTTTAAGTAAATATCTCGATTTAACTCATCAGTTTGAGTATAAGCACACTTAGAACTATTTTCAATGTTTGAATTTGACAAACTTTTTGTATTGAAACAGCTTGATTCTTGTAAGTCTCTATTAAAAGTTGATTTTCTTTTATCTATCTTACTATTTAGTATTTTTGAATTTGCTTTTAAAGATTTATCTAGATTTGTGTTCTTATCAATTTTCACAGATCTACGTGCCCTATGCCTGTCTGTAACATTATTACAAACAGGCCCGTGGCCCTATTGTTGATTTAATTGTTGCCTACGAAGCCTAAAACACATAGGATAGGAATGACCCTTCTTCCCACATAAATTACATATCATATCTTTTGCTTTGCAATTATTTAATGAATGTTTCCTACCTTCCCCACATCGTTCACATCCTTGATTTTCATATCTCATCGGTGATGGTCTTGGTAGCTGTGATTGCTGGTAGGGCTGTGGTTGCTGGTAGGGCTGTTGTGGCTGGTAGGGCTGTTGTTGCTGGTAGTGCCGTTGTTGCTGCCAGTGTTGTTGTTGATATTTGTCCGGCCTTTGCTGTGTTGACCAATTAGCAGGAGTCATCGCTGCAATTTTTTCAGACAGCCCCGCTATCTGCTCACTTACAATATCAGAAAAGGCTGCAGCAACATGAGCAGTAGGTGCTGTAGCCAGTGTTCGCTCTGCAAGCTGTGCAGCTTTCCTAATCTTCTCAAGGTCATTGAGACCTTGTGGCATCACAATATTCCTTATTTCACTGCGGAGACCTCTGATAGTGATGGAAGCCAACATCTCCTCCGGATATTCCATGTTTTGAGCAGCGTTTAACACCCGCGTTATATATCTTGAGGAAGTTTCCTCCGGACTTTGGGTAATATCCCAGATTTCAGTGGTACCATCAGTACCACTGAACCTGGCTGTAAGCGAATCGCTTAGACTTTTATAGTCATTCCTTATTTCTGGCTTCAGGTTCCTATAGAAAGCGTCTGCGTCAGCTTCTAAATAGAATGATATTCCTTTTAACTTCTTTTCTTCATTATAATTAATTAGTTCGCAGTAGTTATCGTATTTATGCAGCCAGTCTGCTGCACGGCTGCCCGGTGCCCCACTGAATTTTGGCATTTCAATCCTTGCCATAATTAAGCAGTCACTACCTCCAAAAGAACTAGTAGCACTGTATAGTGTAGAACTTTCGGCACTTAAACAAGTAGAAACTTCACTCTCAGAATCTTCTTCTGCTTCTTCAATCGGTGGTGGCGGTCCGCTTGAGCGAAGGGCAGGTTTGGAATACTGTTTTGGGTTTCTTGGATGGCTCATTTAATCGTTACCCGATTTATCTCGCACCAGTCTGTCACGAGGGTGTGTTCGTGGACGTTGTTGTTGTAGTTGTTGTTGTAGCTTGGTTATTGAAGATTTGTGGTACTTTAAATAATATCTTTACCTATATCTGAATATAAACAAGACTCTAATAAAGATATATTCTATATACTTTATTTTCTCCAAAAACCAGTTATATATATACAAACATTATAATGCACAATTTTGTATCAATATTTTACACAATACATTTTTAATGCATAATAATGTCACAATAAATAAAATAGAAATAATGAAGCAATTAACATTAAAGTAAAATAATTATTTAAAGAAAAACTGTAAAAACATGCACTATGCATGAAACACTTTAGTTACTTGAAAATATAAATCTTAAAGAAACTGTGCATTGAAAAACATAATTAAAATAATACATTTTATTTGGGGTTTACTCGCTTTAATGAGACGTACCGAAGAATCAAACGATTTAATCTATGAGCATTAATTAAAATTAATGTTATTTTACAAAATTCAGTTACTTCTTATAAAATATTATTTGTATCTAAACAAATATAAATTTGTTAAGTAAATATGTCTTAAAGTGGTAAATATTGGAAGTAAGAAAAAATAATTAAATATTACTTGAATCTAACTTTAAGTATAAAAAATATGTTATGAATATAGTAGATAAGTGTACATTAAAATAAAAGCATTTGTACATGTACTTTAGAAGAGACACTTAATTGTATGAAGTTTTAAATTTAAGCAATGTAAAATAATATTACATCTATTAAGTATAGAAAATAGACAGTCTTTAAACAAATACTAAGTTACTTATTAAACATAGTAAAATTGTAATTAGTTTAAATTAACAAACAAAAATACTTAAAGAAAAATAAATAATTTTCACTTACCTAAATATAAACAAGACTCTAATAAAGATATATTCTATATACTTTATTTTCTCCAAAAACCAGTTATGCCAGAGTTTGGATGAGCCTTGGTTTATATTCAGGTTTCTTAACAAAGACTTCCTGTTGTTTACAATAAAAAGGCAATAAAACAAACATTAATGTAGCTTTAACTGACCATTGATATGAGTGTTTGACAAGTTCTAACCCATAGGGTGGCTACCTTTATCACAGTACTCAATCTTCAGGGTTAGAATCTGTCAAAACACCTATTTTGTTGTGTAACCATTTTAAGGTATACATACAATGGACAATTATCAGTTTAAATATTTACCTATTTCAAAAATAAAAATATTTTAGTTTTTTGAATTAAATGAAACAATATCCACAAACAAAATTGAAAACAAAAATATATATAAAAAAACCAACATTTTAAATATAAACATGGCTATGTTAGAAAAACAAATATATACATAATATACAATAAAAAATACTACAGTTTGTTACTATGTAACACTTAATTTCTATACTTAAATGGCTATCCTACTGTTTACTTTATTGTTCTTAAAGCTATTTGAGAGAAATGTTAAGCCATATATAGAGAAACAGAATAAACAGCATCAGAGAACTTCTATTAGTTCACACTTGTTCTCATCAAATATTATTAAGACAGAACATGTAGACACAGTGTCTTCAAAATTCAACACTTGTTTTTTGTCCAGGATACAAAAACAGATATAACAATGACAGTGCAAGAATGATTCAGTTCCTGTAATACAAACATAGAACAATTCATGATTATTTTAAAGCCACATGCCTCCAGATGAGCCAAAATATTTCAAGAAAATAAACCTTGAGAAAAATGAAGTTAGATTTTAGCAAAAGTAATACTATTCACAATTCAAGAAATTATTTACATGTTACATGCAATTAATGACTGATTGTGCAGTATTTATCACCATATATTATTTCTACTGCACAGTAAGAGCTATTTTTTCTTTACATATTCTTAAGCTATCTTTAGTAAATTTTCATAGATATTAAGTGCCCTCTGCAATTAACTTTTTATTCTCACTTGATTATAGTATACTATTTAATACATTTTAAAACTTTTCTTGAAAAGTAGCATGAATCTGGCTTGAAGAAAATTAAGCATTTGAGACATAGAGCATTTTTAATTGCAAACAAAACCCCTTGGACTATATTAAACCCAAAACTTCCTGGACTAGAGTAAACCCACAAACATTTGGACTAAGAGACAAACTCTTTAACTACAGTGTGTTACAATAGCGCCTGATTTAAGTAAAGGTAAGTTGTTTATAAATAGAGATCATTAGACATATGCCTCAATGTTTCTACCAAATCAGCTGACATATTTTGATTCAAATTAAACCTAAACAAAAACAAAAACATTAATTCTCTTTATACCAATCAAGCAACCAGTCATTTGGTACAAAACATCACACACAAAATTTACCTATAATGACTGGTAAAGTTAATTTTTCACGAACTTTCCTCAAATTAATGAGAGTAATTTACAAGATGTCAGTCATTTCAGAGCCTAGATTTCTGGTAAATTTTAATTTCAGTGTTCAAATTACAGTGATATACTGTATATACCTACATAACAAGGGAGTGGTTCTTGAATAATTCTGAAATTAAAGGCAAATTTATAATGCCTCAGATACAAGTAAATTTTTTCTTCTTAAGAAAGGAAAACATGAAACTTGAAACTTTTAAACAATGGTTTTAGAATATGACAGAATGATGCTGAAGTAATGCTAATTGTCAAATAAAAATAGCAAAATGTAAACAAAGTAGTATTTTGACTTCCATACTTAATCCCTATAAACTGTATTATAAACTGTCAAAAAGCAACAGAAGGAAAAGATGGTGCCAGTTATAAGTTGGCCCATGAGTAACATTTAAGTACACAACATAATGGGCGTTAAAGGGATCCCTTGAATAGCCCATTATTTACATGAAAGCTTATAGCTATATCTTAAAATAAAGATAACTAAAATGATTTGGAGTAACCATTTTATAAATACATTTGAATTTCTAAACTGGCAAGCAATTTTGTTTGTACATTAAAAATTAAGTGTCATTTTATATAGTAAATTTTAACAACAAAAGGTACACATGCATATTATCAGCTCCCTTAACAACAAATGACAGTAATACAAAATTTAATTTTTTAAGTCACTGTGTATATGTAAGAGACTGTGTGTTTAATTCTGAATTATTATTCTAACTTGTATTAACCAAGATTCTAGTTTGACACATTCTGTATAGTTTAGAGATATGATCTTCCATTTGTAAATACTTAAATGATAAAATAGTGACAAAAAAAGTTGGCAGAAGCCATTATTGTCAGAACAATATGATACAGTGATACTCTACTGGGAATTAAAGTAATATTTTAGACAGGAATTAATGCCACATTACAGTTTCAATAACTGCAGTACTGACTGTAAGTATAAGATTCCCTACCTGCAGTGACTGTAAGACACAAAAAAACATGTTTTTTTTTTTGCAAACAGAGTATTTTTCACAAGATAACAGTGTACTTTCACAAAATAACTTAGTTTTTTTTACAAGATGACCAAGTCTATTTTTCACAATATATAACTAGGTTGATCAAAGGTGTAGGCTGCTTTGTATGGAAAACCAACACTGAAGCTTGAGGTTTAAAATGAACCATCAAAGACATTCTAGAAAATATATATGTGGTAATGTTACATAATTCTGTTGCTTTACATCAGATAATCTATAAACAAATAAAACTATAATCTATATTAAATTCTTCAAATATATTAAGCATACATATTATTTCATTATGTATAAATTCCACTGAGGCAAGATGAAAATACATAAGTATATAAATAATTGATTAACCTCTGAATGTTTTAGCTAAGTACAGAAGATAAGTAGCTGGTAATTGGATATATACTTCCAACATATTTATATCAATTACTGTACAATAAAGATCAACTTTGGTTGTAATGATGAATTAGGTATTGATATTTCCTATACTACTAGATGATACAACAAATATAAAAGCATCTGTGTCTTTACAACCCCCTCATCCCACAAACCAATAAAACAACCAGTACAATATATCAGTTTTTATAACAAATGAATTATTATACAATTATTGACTAGTGAGCCATTGAATATGATGTGATATTCACCGGCAGATGACATATTGACCGAGGCGATAGCCGAGGTCAATATGACTTTCTGCCGGTGAATATCACATCATATTCAATGGCTCACCAGTCAATAATTGTTTTATTATATGAAAATGCTAAGAATTAAAAAAAAACACAAAAATTACAACCTTATATACATGTACAAAGTTTGCCTTGTTGAAGCGCGGGAAAAAAGACGCACGTGTTAGGCGTGCAACGACTACGCGAACGCTGCGCATACAAAAGTAATTCAAGTTTATACTCATAATTGCGGTGTAGTCTTTAAGTATAATAGTAAAGTAATGATATTTCAATCGGGAAATATGCCATATAGAACAAAACGCAGCAATTATTCTTTAATTAACACGCGCTATTAACAGTTTACGGTGTATGGTCATTGAATATGAGTCTCAATCTATTTTTAGACTGGGAAAATCCAATTCAGCCAGTGAATATGATACTTCACCCAGTTAATATGATCTAATAAAAAGTTCTGTTGACTAATGTTTGGACCAATGAGATTGCATCTATATTTAGATCATATAATAATATCAATAATACAATACTTCTACAGAAAGTTATTAACTGTAGTCCATTATTCTAATTGAACCTAATGGACACCCTTTCCAATTAACTCTATACCTAGAAAATTCAATTATGCCATTTTAACTTTTAACAATATAATGTTAATGGTTTGGTTAGGGTTAAAACTGAACCACCATTCTTTTAAGCATTAAATACAATGACAGAAGCATTACCAATATATTAACCAGAACAAGACTAGATTTAAAGTTGACTTAATCTCATTTGAAGGTCTCTCAAATGATAGATTTTAACTACAAAATTATATATTATCAAAGCTTATTTTTCATGCACAAAACAATCACACAAAACGTCATCACAAGAAAAATGCTTTATAACTAGACTCTCTCATTACCAAGATTTTGTTCCTAATGACCAATCACAATCACAATCATTATCTTTAAAGCAATCATGCAATCTTCTATCAATTAAAGCCAATTTAAACTGAGAACAGTGCTCAATTACCAAGTATGCATTTGTTTCATTCATTAACCAGTCATGTAATCTTTCATTTTTTTTAAAAATTTTCCTCACAGAACAATTTTTTAAAATTCTCAATGTTATTTTGCAAGACTTAGAACCAGGCCTTGTAGTTTTATGTCTTAATAAAACAGTTCACAAATGCCAATTAACATGATTTTGTGACTTTATACAAAGTGTATTTTGTTTATAACTCAGTCATTTAACCAGCTGAAATTTGTACAATGGAAATTGACCAACTGTTTATTAAATGGTCAATGAATTTCAATATCAAGATACAACTAGAATTAAATGCTAGTTTTCTGGGGGTTTTACCGCCTATTTTTTAACACACTTTTGGGAACATATCTCCACCTTACTGGATATAACCATAACCAGTTATTACCATATTCTCCACAAGTGATAGCTAGGCTACGTAAATCCTACATGATTTCTGAATCAGTGGTGAGAGACAAATGACCATTAAAGACTCTATGTCTAAGATCAGCTGTCATGGATGTAATATGGCCTCACCTGAGGATTAAACCCTGAGTTACCCCTGGATTACAAATCTTGATGTTTTCCCTTTTGAGCTCAGCCATAGGAATTATTGGATATTATGTGTACACACAAAGCATTTTATATTTTGATTATGACCACTTAATGTAAAATTGTTTAACAATAATTTTGGAAAACAACATTGTATAATGATTTTTCTAATATTATGTATAGGTACCATTAATGGTTTTTACAATATTTTGGTTAGCCACTTAATGTATAATGGATTATGGTTTAACAATATTTTGGTTAGCCACTTAATGTATATAGATTAACAGTATTTTGGTTAGCCACTTAATGTATATAGATTATGGTTTAACAATATTTTGGTTATCCACTTAATGTTTATGGATTATGGTTTTACAATATTTTGGTTAGCCACTTAATGTATACATGGATTATGGTTTTAAAATATTTTTGGTTAGCCACTTAATGTATATTGATTATGGTTTTACAATATCTTGGTTAGTCACTTAATGTTTATGGATTATGGTTTTACAATAATTTAGTTAACCTATTAATGTTTATGGATCATGGTTTTAGAATATTTTGGTTAGCCACTTTATGTTTATGAATTATAGTTCTACAATATTTTTGGTTAGCCACTTAATGTATATAGATTATGGTTTTACAGTATTTTGGTTAGCCACTTAATGTTTATGGATCATGGTTTTAGAATATTTTGGTTAGCCACTTAATGTATATATGGATTATGATTTTACAATATTTTGGTTAGCCACTTAATGTATATATGGATTATGGTTCTACAATATTTTTGGTTAGCCACTTAATGTATATAGATTATGGTTCTACAATATTTTTGGTTAGCCACTTAATGTAAAATGGATTATGATTCTACAATATTTTTGGTTAGCCACTTAATGTATATAGATTATGGTTCTACAATATTTTTGGTTAGCCACTTAATGTAAAATGGATTATGATTCTACAATATTTTTGGTTAGCCACTTAATGTATATAGATTATGGTTCTACAATATTTTTGGTTAGCCACTTAATGTAAAATGGATTATGATTCTACAATATTTTTGGTTAGCCACTTAATGTAAAATGGATTATGATTCTACAATATTTTTGGTTAGCCACTTAATGTATATGGATTATGGTTCTACAATATTTTTGGTTAGCCACTTAATGTATATGGATTATTATAGGTTTTACAATATTTTTGGTTAGCTACTAAGTACACTCGAGTTGATAATGGTTTAGAAATACTTTGGTTAAACCACTATTTATAATTCTTTAACAATAGTCTGGTTAATCATTATGGATTAAAAAATATCTTGATCAACCAATAAGTATTTTGGGATAATATTTTTATAATATTTTGGTTAACCACTATGTATTATGAGATAATAGTTTTACAATATTTTGGTTAACCATTATGGATTATAAAAAATATATGGTCAACCACTATGTATTATGGAATAATAGTTTTATAATATTTTGGTAAACCACTATATATTCTGGGATAATAGTTTTACAATATTTTGGTTAACCGCTATATATTATGAGATAATGGTTTTACAATATTTTGGTTAACCACTTTGCATAAACTTTTATCCAGAAACCCATTTAGACAGCTTAATCACTGTCAATGGCAATCTTAGAGCCAAAAAGAAAATTTCTGAATGTCTTTTTTTCCTCTAGTGTCTGGAACATTTTTGAGGCAGAATTTGTTCCCCGACTTGACATGCTAGACATATTTATAACCACCTTGAGACTATGGTAACAGTAATTACCATGAATTTCTTTGCATACACATCCAATAGAGGTAAGGTTATCCGATTACCTTACACTAATATCATTTTCTACTGGGGGAAAAATACAAAAAAATGTTTACTGTTCCCTTGTTGGCAATGACACCAGATAATTTCAAAGTCAGTCAACAAAAATAAATACATTTAAAACTACTAGAATTACTGTACATCACAGACACAACAGAGACAGACTTACAGTTTCCTACATTTTTAAATAAAATAAATTGAAACCAAATCACTGAACTTTTAAGACTAAGTAGCAAATTTTTTTTAAAGAAAAATCAAGTATTAAAGCCAACAGGAATATATGATTGTTTGTTTGTTTGTTTGATTTTACCCCTTTTCCCAACCGTATTTCAGTCATATAGGCGTGTAGTTTCCTACTAGGTGGCCAATCTTTTTCTTCCAGATTTGAGCAGTCAGCTTTGAAATTTGGCTGGCCTTTCACAATCACTAAATTAAACTGTTAAATAATAAATATGACAGGTGATAGTGCTGGTCAGAACCCCAGGATGCAATCTTCAAAAGTAAATTAATGTAAGCTGACAAAAGCTGTCTCAACAATCTCACATAAATAGATAGAAAGAGATGTTGATCCCCAAATCAGTTTTTCAGTTTAGTCTTTGAACAGAATTTAGTCTCTGTATCTGTGCTGTACTTGGACATGTATCCCATTGGAATAGTGTTGGGATCCCACTGGGAAATTTGGTCAGGATCCAACTGGGAAATTTGGTCAGGATCCCACTGGGATAGTGCTGGGATCCCACTGGGACAGTACTGGGACTGGATCCCACTGGGATAAGGGTGGGATCCCAATGGGATCCAGACCAATTTTCCCAGTGGGTCCCACTGGGATCCCAATTGAAATTCCACTGGGATCCCACCCTCATCCCTGTGTAATTCCCAGTCAATTTTTCAGTAGGGTGACTAAAAAAGAGCATCACGCACAACTACTTCAAGTAGAAATAATATGAAAAAGACAAAGCCTCAAAGCGAGCTCGATGTACTTTTAACGTGAAATAGTATGAAATAATCGCTCATTTTTTATTTCAAATGCAGTGACGAGTGTGTGTGACGTCACACGTACTGTGTTAAATATGGCTCCGCCCCTGTCGTTAAATGAATAACGAGTTTTGAAAACGTTGATAAAACTTTGTTTGTTTATTTTATTTCACTCTATAATTTTTCAAGCGAAATAAAGATTATTAAAAGTGAAATAAATGTAAAACTTAAAACGTTTACGACATTAAAATAGCGTACTTGATTTGATTGTTTTGCACATGCTGTTTGACGCTACATTGTGACGTCACGTAAACAATACTTTAAACGTCTGGACAGCGTTAACGACTGAATAAAAGATATTGGTGTTCGGATTCATTTTCTTAGCTAGACCATTTTCTTTCATTCTAGATAGTTTTCACAACAAAATTGTACAAAAAATTGTTTTTATTTATCAGATTTTTCAAACAAAATGGCGCCTTCAATTTTCATTTTTAAAACTGTCATTCGATATTTTATACACAGCTTCCGTTATTCTGGTTCCCTGTCCAATTATGGTTCCCATAGACGTGCGCGGGTGACCAGTCTACACATCCGTTTTCAGTCAGAATTCCTCAGTTTTTATCGTTATCTTTAAATTCGAAAAGTTGCGATGTGTCCAATTCGGTACTTCGGACGAAAGTTTTCAAAACCATCACTTGGCAGGTACTCGCGTTACCGTAAAGCTCGCTTTGCGAGCAGGCCCTTTGGGCCAGCTCGTCGAGCTCGCTTATATATACACCTTAAATGCCTAAATTTACTCTATTGCCATAAAATCATTTACTTTTTAAATTTGATCTCCGAGAAAGAACATTGATTAACATTATACCCATTTATTTTTATTTTATTTCAATGGACATAAGCACCTGGGGCTTGGTTAACTTTTTTTAAAAATCTTTATTTTGAAATTTAAACAATAGTCTGCCATGGTAACCGATTTAAACAGGCATGGTATAAATAATATCTAGATCATTTGTTGATAAAATTATGAATAATAAGTTGTTTTTTTGTTTTTTACTACAGAAATAAAAGGAATGTCCTTAAGTTGAAAAAGCTAATGACTTACCCAACAATGGTATCCGTATAAGTCGTAATCTAATGCACGACGGGGATTTTTACGTTTAATCCAACCCCCTAAAACAATATCCTCAAACTCATTTCCATGACTTGGCCCCTTACAGGGACTACTTTTTGTACTTAGACTAAATGAAACAGATGAAGATTTCAATGACGGTTGGCTAGCAATACCAACTTTCTTTAGTGACGTCCGCGGTGAATTTATAAAAGTAGTTGTAAAAGTTTGATTCTTTGACGACTTTGAACTGCCTGGCATCGGTGACTGTGGCAGCCATTTTTGTTTCAAGTGCACTTTAGTTACCATGGCAATGTTTAATAGTGTTTTAAATGAAAATTAACATTTCTAGTTAAATTGTACTTTTTCTTATAATTCTTTAACCACTAAAGCTATGTAAAATGTCATACACTATAAACACGGTTTTCCAATATCAAATGAAAAAGGCAAGCTTCCTCGCTAATTGTTAACATTGTTACGATGAGTTGAAACATAACCGTCACTTTATAAACATGACTTGCACTATTCCATTCACAGAACTTTTTTTTTTCACTATGACATGACAAGAGTCGGAATATATTCTAAGATGTGATTCGGTTCTGGATACTACTATATATATATATATATATATATATATATCAAGTGTCAGTGTTAATTACTGTCAAACACCTGATTAACTTGTGAAAATCTAATTAACAGACCAATTGTTGGTCGGAATTTCATGAATGACAGATTACAGTATTCAAGAAACCACTAATTATGTCTCCACAATTGAGGAAATAGTATTTCTTAATTGAATTACTCAATTATTTAAATTTATTGCTTAACAAAGTTCACATAAATACACAAGTAACCATTCCCATTTATATATATACTAGTAATATTATATCAATTAAGTCATAGATCTATTATATAATCACAATTTTCACCTCATCTCTCGACAAAAGATCCCTCCACCACAGGTAGTTACAGTATTTGCCTGTGACAATGCTTGGAAAAATATCACACTGCTATTTTTAGCACTACATGTATTTCATTTTTCACAGAAATATTCTGACAGTTAAAATCCCGAAGAAACATCTCAAATTCTTAATATACACAAATTCTGTAGAGTATATAATATTCTGCTATTCAATTTCACAAATCTAATCCAGTGTTCCTCATACATATATCACATCATATTATTCTTGTATGACACATATAATAATTTTCACTTGCATGAGTTTTCCTTGTATTTATATCATACCTACGTACATTATTCTATATGAATATATATCTTATATCAAATATATCACATATACAGATTCACAATGTTATAATCTATATAAAGACTGCATTATACGAGGAGAGATATTTGTTGTTCAGGGAAATCCCCCACTACAACAACAACAACAACATTCATTGTACAGTATGTTAGTCTAGCATTGACAAGTCTATTCATCATACAAGAATTGTATTATATATATATGGTGCTTGTCTGATACAAGAAGTTACTTACATATACCAGAAATATTTATCCCAATTTTAAATTACAACTGTTAAATGATTTGGTTACTTGGGAGCCAATTTACATCGTTTCTCAGTGTTCTGTTACAAAAATTTCAGTTCAAGCACTGTAACATTTGCATTGTTATATTTTAGACTAACTTTCTATAAATATTATGAATTTATGACAAACTTTATATACGATATTATGAATTTTTGACAAACTTTATATATAATATTATGAATTTATGACTTACTCTATATATATTATGAATTTATGACTATGACAAACTTTTTATTTATAATATTATGAATTTATGACTATGACAAACTTTTTATATATAATATTATGAATTTATGACTTACTCTATATATATTATGAATTTATGACTATGACAAACTTTATATATAATATTATGAATTTATGACTTACTCTATATATATTATGAATTTATGACTATGACAAACTTTATATATAATATTATGAATTTATGACTTACTCTATATATATTATGAATTTATGACTATGACAAACTTTATATATAATATTATGAATTTATGACTTACTCTATATATATTATGAATTTATGACTATGACAAACTTTTTATATATAATATTATGAATTTATGACTAACTTTATATATAATGTTATGAATTTATGACAAACTTTATATATAATATTATGAATTTATGACAAACTTTATATATGATACTATAAATTTATGACAAACTTTATATATAATATTATGAATTTATGACAAACTTTATGAATTTTATAAGCAGTAATTGGCAATTAACATATCCAGTATTTTGTTATAATTGTCTCTAATTATACCTGTCTATCAATAAATAACATAATCATCATCATTACATATATAGTACTGTATGACAGATAACTGTAATAATCTTATATGACCTTGAAGAGAGCCATATTATATAACCTATTTATCATTCATTACAATGCTAAATTTATATGCTGGCTTAAATTGAACTAAAGGAATCGCATTTAATATACACTGTCACTATTTTCTTTAAAAGGCTTTAATTACTCTTGCATTAGGTTTGCTGAGACAGCTCAGGCTACCTCTACAAAAGATTTGTGAATACATTAATCCTCGATTAAAGTTATGTCACTTCTGTTCATAGGATATATATTTCAATTAACATTAGCATACACCAAAAGAAACTGAGATTTTTACTATCAACTTAATTGTTGTTAAATCAACTTGATCATCAACACCAGAGTGTGTGATCACATTCTATAAACTGTAAATGATGATGGAATGTTTTATCTAAATGCATTATAAACTAAATGATCCAGTAATGTAACAGATAACCCTCTGTCTCAGATTTAAATGTATTTTAAATTGGTATTACTGTTTATGTAATCATTAAATGTAATCTTAATCTCATTCTACAGAATATTTTCATTTTTCTTCTTTTGTTGAATCATTTATTCTGCATACATCCAGGAACTCATCAATTTTTTGTGATCATTTATATAACTTAAAATTAATCCACAATCAAGTGTGGAAGTTGACAATAGTTTGTGGAAGTCAATACTCAATTACAGTGATAATCTTAATTAGTGTGCCATTTTTGAAAGCAGACAAGTACCTGTCACTCTATAATAGTGTTAAATGTTAATATAATTAATATGTTTATATTACTGTTATATAACCATACATTGAAATCAATGTATCCAAATCGTTAACTCTGTAATGTTGGTGCATTAACAAACAAGAACCGGTTGAACCGGGTGATGCTCCCCGAGAAGGTTCTGGACACAGGAAAGTATAAAAAAAATGAACAAAGGGCAATAACTCCAAAATTAGACCAGGCTTTGTTTAGGTTCTTGAAGCGTTGCAGTTCTATCCAATTATATCTAGCTACCTACAAAGTTTCATGTTGATATCTCTAATAGTTTTAAAGTAATGTCCAGGACAAAAGTCAAAAAGTAAAAATAAACAAAGGGCAATTACTTCAAAATAAGGCAAGGCAGAGTAATGATTCTTAAGCACTGCACTTCCACCCAATGAGACCTATCTATCTACAAAGTTTCATGTTGATATCTCTTATAATTTTAGAGTAATGTCCCAGACAAAGTTCAAAGTGTCAAAATGAACAAAGGGCAATAACTACAAAAGTAGGCAAGACAGTGTTACAGTTCTTGTGCACTGCAAACTTACTCAATGAGATCTATCTACCTACAAAGTTTCATGTTGATATCTCTTATACATTAAGAAATATGTCCCAGACAAAGTTCAAAGTGTAAAAATAAACAAAGGGGGATAATTCAAAAATTAGGCAAGGCAGAGTTAAGGTTCTTGTTCACTGCACACCTACTCAATGAGATCTATCTACCTACAAAGTTTCATGTTGATACCTCTTATACTTTTAGAGTTATGTCCCGGACAAAGTTCAAAGTGTAAAATAAACAAAGGGGGATAATTCAAAAATTAGACAAGGCAGAGTTACGGTTCTTGTGCACTGCACACCTACTCAATGAGAACTATCTACCTACAAAGTTTCATGTTGATACCTCTTATACTTTTAGAGTTATGTCCCGGACAAATTTCAAAGTGTAAAATAAACAAAGGGGGGTAATTCAAAAATTAGGCAAGGCAGAGTTACGGTTCTTGTGCACTGCACACCTACTCAATGAGATCTATCTACCTACAAAGTTTCATGTTGATACCTCTTATACTTTTAGAGTTATGTCCCGGACAAAGTTCAAAGTGTAAAATAAACAAAGGGAGATAATTCAAAAATTAGGCAAGGCAGAGTTACGGTTCTTGTGCACTGCACTTCTACTCAATGAGATCTATCTACCTACAAAGTTTCATGTTGATACCTCTTATACTTTTAGAGTTATGTCCCGGACAAATTTCAAAGTGTAAAATAAACAAAGGGGGGTAATTCAAAAATTAGGCAAGGCAGAGTTACGGTTCTTGTTCACTGCACACCTACTCAATGAGATCTATCTACCTACAAAGTTTCATGTTGATACCTCTTATACTTTTAGAGTTATGTCCCGGACAAAGTTCAAAGTGTAAAATAAACAAAGGGAGATAATTCAAAAATTAGGCAAGGCAGAGTTACGGTTCTTGTGCACTGCACTTCTACTCAATGAGATCTATCTACCTACAAAGTTTCATGTTGATACCTCTTATACTTTTAGAGTTATGTCCCGGACAAAGTTCAAAGTGTAAAAATAAACAAAGGGGAATAATTCAAAAATTAGGCAAGGCAGAGTTACGGTTCTTGTGCACTGCACACCTACTCAATGAGATCTATCTACCTACAAAGTTTCATGTTGATACCTCTTGTTGTTTCAAAGTTATGTCCCGGACAAGAAAAGGGGACGGACGGACGGACGGACGGACGGACGGACGGAAAGACGGACGGACGGACGGACGGACAAGGCGGCGACTATATGCTCCCCCGAAATTTTTTCGGGGAGCATAAAAATAAGAAATCCTCTGTCTACAGTCTTAAATTGACATTATTTAAATAAATCATAATGTCTTATTTGCATCATTTTCAAATCAATTAAATATGATAAGTTTAATGTAGAACAAGATGTTATTTTAAATCCCTATAATAATAATCACATGTATAAATTGTTCTTGTTTATCGGCAGAATTAAAATCCTCAAATATATTACTGTGTTATAGCAATTTTATTAAATAAATCAATTCCACAATCAGACACCAGATAAATTCCCCACAATGAGCCTATCAGCAGACACTTTAAAGTCAATTTCTGCATGCAATGCATTCTCCTTATACTAGATGATAAAGTTTAGAGTACATCTTTAATACAAGGTCATTTTAAAACTTGCCCGAATGTCTTTAATTGAATATAGATTTTCTTACAGCAATCTTTTCCCTAGAAATTTTCTAGGATTGATAAATTTGAGAACTTTGAAGATGATAACGTCATTTTATTTTTTCTTGCCCACACATTTTTTTTTTCAAGACGGTAATTACTAGACAGTGGATAAGTTGTTTTATAATAACAGTGATTTAACTTATTTTTTTATGTAACATGAATATTTAAAGAGGCAATTTTAATACCTTAATGATTCTCTTAAAATTTCTATCATGCTAAATCTATAATATTCTCCATGTTTATGATTATATTTTTATATAATTTTAATCACTGCATGACTTTCTAATTTGAAAACTGAATCAAGCAAAATAAAACAGACTTTATTTACTGGTACTACTAAGGGTATTATTATCTGTATAAATACAGTACATTGATGGAAATTATAAATCTGAATTAATTAACCTTTAGACTACTGTTGGCGACTATTTCGGCTGTTTGATTATTGTCTAAATATACTGTTGACTAATGTGAATTCACTTAATTCCGTGGACATGATTTTTTGTGGATATTTTTTGTGTATACTTAAACTTGTGGACTGCTTACTTTTCCAGAAGGTTACTGTAAAAGATGCAAAATAATCTTACAGCAGTCTGACTTCCCAAACTTCATAATCCTACTAAAACTTCTTGCAAACCCCAAAACTGCAGTAACTGACCATTATTTAAAGCGACAGCAAGCTCTTTAAGGACACAGATCCAAGAAATCTGCCACTGGCTAAAAGCTTGTTTCTTTTGTGACAGATCTTGTTACCTTATTCTGCATCTACAATATATATGGAAAAATCAGTTTGAAAATATCATAAACCAGGTCTAAGATTAGTTACTGGAAACAGACTTGAACACACTTGATAACTTACTGAACTTAATGTTACTATAGTTCTTATAAATGACAGTTCACAATCATACCAAAAAGGGCAATAATCTTATTTACTAAATTAGGATAAAATATTTCGCAGCCAGACAATTGGTTTAACAAGTCAGATTTTCTCACTAATCAAAGTCTTAACTTCATAGAATATATCTTCAAATTTTATCTAATTCTATTTGATCTTAATCTATCAGTCTATAGAACCACCTTACACCACAGACATTTCACCTTCCATAGATAGATGTTTCCTAGCTGATTGACTTACCTTAGTTTATACAAATTTATTTTAATTTTGATTGTGATGGAAGGTATAAGCTTATTGAAACACTCTTGAATCCGTTCCTGGAACCAACCAGTACTAAGCAATGAATGTAAAGTTTCTTGCTCAAGGACACAACGGCTTGCCCCTGACAGGGTTGAACCCATGTGGTCAGCAATCTTTAGATTATTAGTCCGACACGTTAACCACTCGGCCACGCCGACTAACCTTGAAGTCACTGTATAATTATAAAAACTTCAGTTCTGAAAGGCATATTATGCCTCAGAAACAATTTGTTTTTTTCCATTTCTTCATGAGTTTCATAACACTTGAATAATGGTTTCAGAGCATGTAAGATGTTTGCAATTTGAAGAAAGTTGGCTAAGCACTAAAATTTGAATGTCAGACAAAATTCCCTTCTTCACATGTATTTTTGTATACCCTAAAATTTTTATGTGAAATTTATATGGTTTAATACTATTAAATTATAATTTGAAATTTTCTCTAAAAATGATCGATGGTTTACCCCATAATGAAAGATGGACAAGTCCATTTTAAGAAATTTAGGGTATTAAAACTTAATGCTTTACTTCATCTACAAATTGCATTATGACACTATCCTTTAATTTCCTCAGGGTATAACAAGCAATATAGGGAATTATAATTGTATTCATTTAGAAATCTAATTTACTAGAAGTGAAATGGGTTATGAATTCATGCATATTTAAACAAAATATATTACCACCAACAGACCTAATACAAATTACAAATTATTTTTTTAATAATTTTGAAACATTTGACATTTACTACGGTTCAGACCGAGGTACAAGGTACTATATAATTCATCAACATCAAGGGATTATCACTATGTAGTAACTTATTGTTTAGCATGTCAGAAATTAATTATTTATTGCATGGTTTTTAACAAACTATTAACAAAGTATCACTATATATCATTCAGGTAATATCAATATACTGAACGGATACGATGGTACACTGGCTAGGACATTTATTCCAGTTGATTGCGTTAAAACATTTTCAATTATATAAATGAAAATATGAATAAATAACAAGGAGTTAAAAATAATTAATAAAGTTATAGATTTGAGGATGGTGTCAGACTGAAAGCAAAGGATGATTGTCAGCTTTTCAAGGGTATACATTAAGTAACAGGCAGCAGGAAACCAATGTAAAAGAAGAATACCAAAAGTCACAGGCAAGGGGAGACAGATAATGTTCTTTTGTTTGTTGTTGTTTTTTTATTAGGGATTTTACATAATGCTATCAGGCTACCAGGTGAAGCCCCTCAGGCTAGAACTGTGCCACCATTTATAAAGCAAAGTCATGCAGCTAACATGAAACATAAGGATGTATATTATAAAGCAGACGACTGATAAATTAAAGTCTATCAAATTGTACAAGTAGAGATTTTGATGCTAAAGCATCAAGTCGCCGGACAGAAAAATGATTGTATTATCATAAATATAAGAAAATATAAGTTTAATGGTTCAAGTATAAAAATAAGAGGAACAATGAGTTGAGTAATGTTTGCCACTGAGGCTAGTAAGGCAAGTGCTATGCTGGTAATTCTTCTTGTAATTTTACTTTATACATATACTGTTGTACCATACATTGAAATCCGTATAGGTTACTAGTTCAGATTCAGATAATTACCGACAAATAATTACCGATCATCGAATATTTGCAAAGTGACGATGGAAATATATATGTTTAATTATTACATGAAACAATACAATTTTATTGTAAAATGTTGTACATCATTATTATGTGCTATAGAAAAAATATATAATTTAGTTGAAATCAATACACGTATTCCAATCGTTACATACGATATATAAAATTACCGTTTAATTGCCTTTCAGTGCGATAAACTATCAACACAAAGATAGTTTATTATTTTTTTCTATGTATCTAATACGATTCCGGACCCCTGACGGCATACCGTTTTGGAAACCTGCGTGACGGAAACCGACGGAATATACCGAAATCAACGATTACCATTATATATTTCAATAATGTGCCTGTTAAGCATAACATTATTTTGGGATGTTCAACCTAAACTAAACAATTGAACTTTCTTGTCGAATGTTTGACAGAAAGGGCCAAGTTAAACCCTTTACCAAGAGGAAAGGAATAGGTTTTGAAAATGTATTTTTAATATAAACAGGTTTCTCTAATGATATAAAGTATGAACCTGATTAATGAAAAATAACTTATGTAATTATCTGTACAAAATTACAATGATTTACATCTTATCAGTTACCACCATTAACAAGTTACCTGTCTTATCAGCAATCTGTAACTATTAATAGATTTTATAACGATATACAACATATATAAACATGTAGTCACGTGATTCTTACGAAAGACCAGGGAGCATTTGTTTATAATTAGATAAAATAATGTAACATAAAAGGTCTCATAAGAAATAAACAACCGAATAATTCTAAAGTGTCATTTCAAATATCATTCATGATTTATATATTATAAAATAGCAATGCTTGACACACAGAAAAAAGTAAAAGTATCTCTAATATTCAATGACTGATCCCTGGGGATACGTTATTGATTCATTTTATGAAAATTGTAATGTTGCTTTTTAAGACGTCAATATGTGCATATTTAATTCCACTGAGCAAAGTTATCATATGTTTGATTTTTTGTGATTACTGAACAATAATTGTTGTCTTTAACTGTTCAATGTTTGATATGCTTTTATTTTCAGATTTTAAGGGCTTCTCCTACCATAGGTATAATATTAAACTATTACAAATATAGTCGCCGGTTTCTACCGGCGACTAATTATCAGATAAGACAAGTGCTTTACTGTTAATATGATTCTTGCAGTGCTTTAAGGGAGTGTGAACGGAAGCTTGCATATTATATTACAGTAACCACTACTGTTCATGAACAGGCTTTGAATCAAACCAAGCCTGCAATATTTCCAATTTTGCCATTTTGGGAGTTCTTCAAGGTTAAACTTTCCATTTTGACCATTTAACTGTATATACTGGTGAATAACAACTATATGACATAATTACAGCTTGTTCTGTCTATTACATTTTACCATTTATAAACTTCACTTATTTAAATCAATTGCTATATAACAACAAGGTATTGTTTCACACTTCAGCTAAAATGGTCACATATGGTAATGCCTCTGGTATAATATAGACAATGGAATCTTCACTTAGATCTATACTTCTATCAGACTGTCACCACTATAATGTTGTAGCTTGTTGTTGTTGTTGTTGCCTGTAAAGTTACACTGAATTCTACATAAATATTTAACTGAATTCTACATGAACATGTAAGGTGACACTGAATTCTACATAAACATGTAAAGTGACATTGAATTCTACATAAACATATTAAGTTACACTAAATTCTACATAAACATTTAACTGAATTCTACATAAGCATGTAAAGTTACACTGAATTCTACATAAACATGTAAAGTTTCACTGAATTCTACATGTAAAGTGACAATGAATTCTACATAAACATGTAAAGTTTCACTGAATTCTAAATGTAAAGTGACAATGAATTCTACATAAACATGTAAAGTTACATTGAATTCTACATGTAAAGTGACAATGAATTCTACATGAACATGTAAAGTGACATTGAATTCTACATAAACAGATTCTAACATATAACAATTAAATCATACAAGTTTATGTGTACACAAGAATTGATACATTACTTTGAAGAAACAATTAATGACAAACAGAATGATGTTTATACAATTCTTGATCAATACAATAATATTGTATTTATTCCAGATACTGATATTTCCTCAGTAACAACATAATTATATAGAAAATGTAAATGTACATACACATACATGTGACAAATGAAATGGGCCAAATCTGGATTTTCAGCTGGATTTTGAGGCTCAAAACTGGATTTTTTCATCGACTCGAATTTTAATGCGTGTTTGGCAAATTTGGTTCAAAGAATCTATATTTCTCTCAAAATCATTAAATGATTATACTTTTTTGATTTTTTTGTTGATCAATATTAATTTATTTCACCAAAAAATTAATAAATAGATAAATAAATAAGTGTAGTCATACAGGCTATTTCTAAAATAGTCACATTTCATTATTTTCAGTTTGAAAAATTATACCTGTCATTTCAGTCATTCAATATTAATATTTTTCAACTATTCATGAACATAAGACTCAGACAGTTAAATTACGTAACATAAGTAGAAGACTCAAAATAAATGCAAGAATCGTTCCGTTAATATAATCCACATTTTTGCCTCGATGATTGTGTAATTCCTACACAAAACAAAAAAAATACCCACTCACTAAAAATAGGTTAATTAGACATCTCGAACAGGTTTTTGAATGATCCACTTTAAATGATTCTGCTCACCTTTTATCTTTATCAGTGCGGCACTAATCAAAGAAAATCAAAGGTTGCATTCATGTAAATTTACAGGGTAGTTTTGATGACGTAGCGTGTAATACCTACTGCCAAATTACAAAAGAGGTAAATTGACTGACACACGACACGTGATAAGTTAAACATGTGAGAATAACTTTGGGTATTGGAACTGTTTATTACATCACCTTGCTGTCAATTAGCGACTCAACATTTAATCCTTTATAATTTAGGATATGGACAGATAACAATCAATGCCCGGAGGCACGGTTTACATTTTAGATATAGGTGCTGTGTTTGATTTTTTTATGTTCAGATTTTATTTTTAAATATCGGGAATTCAAGCTGTAATATCGGGAATCGGGATCAGTGTTGAAATATCGGGATTTTTTTAAATCCCGCCGGGATGTCACATGTATGCATACATAATAATGGAAAATATTTAAACAAACTATAATTTTTTAAGTAATACTGTAGTTAATTATCATAATTATGATATAATATTATTTTGCTGAAACTTTTATGATGTTATGAGTATGATGTTATTTACATCATTTTTTACCAGAAACTTAAAGTTACAACTTAAACATTTTCATTATCATGTCCTTAGCCTTTTGTTTCCCAGTAATAAAGTATTTTCACAATATTATAACATCACTTAAAACAGCATAAAATCATCTTTATTTACAAAGGACTTAAAAGAACTACTCTGCATTTCCTGAATAGATAGCTAGCAAAACTATTCCAATAATATCACTTTTGATTAATATTCTTGTGACTATGATTCTTGTGACTTTACAATAATCAAATTCGATGAAAAAAAATCTGTTTTCTTTTCTATTTTTCTTTATTTCAGAAAGTAAATGTTGTATAAAGATAAAGATGAATTTAGATAGACTATCTCTGTTACTTATAGAGTGTACAACATCAATTTCTCTCTATTTAATTGACAAGGAAATTTACTGTCTGCAGACCTCTTCACATCACGATCTAACTAAACTATATCTAATTATCTCCCTTTATTCATTGTCAAGAATATTAACAAAAGTAAAGTTATTTAACATCAGTGCTACCATGCAGTCCGGACAAAACTGTTACTATTAACTACCAAAGATTTTATATATATAGGGTATAAAGCTATATCACATAATTTTTTTTATAAAATTTATAAATGAGAAATGTTGTTTCCATTATCTTATGGTACATTCTTAAAATAGTTGTTTAAAAATGTGCCTAAATAGAACAAAATATTTATTATGCTGCTACTTTAAGTAGGTCAGTTTTAACTGTTTAACTTTCCATCAGCCATAGCTGGATAGCTTCCTCACATGAAAGAATTCAAAGTCAATGAAGGCATTCAAACTCACAGCTGTTCAAATCAAATCAAAATTAATTTATTGTCGGTATATATATTTATATATATAACATTTCACAAAACATAAACTTTGTATAGCTTTTGACCGACAGTCTAAGTGGCAAGTGATATAAAAGTGATCAGCAACAGAAAGTCAAAGACCTCCTTTTGAGTACTAAGTGGCAAAAATACACGTTCCAAGTAAACCACCAGGAAATGGTAAGACCATAACCTGTATACCAAGTAAACTACCCAGAAATGGTAAGACCATAACCTGTATACCAAGTAAACCACCAGGAAATTGTAAGACCATAACCTGTATACCAAGTAAACCACCCTGAAATGGTAAGACCATAACCTGTATACAAAGTAAACCACCCTGAAATGGTAAGACCATTACCTGTATACCATGTAAACCACCCTGAAATGGTAAGACCATAACCTGTAAACCATGTAAAACCACCCTGAAATGGTAAGACCATAACCTGTATACCAAGTAAACCACCCGGAAATGTAAGACCATAACCTGTATACCGAGTAAACTACCCAGAAATGGTAAGACCATAACCTGTATACCAAGTAAACCACCCTGAAATGTAAGACCATAACCTGTATACCAAGTAAACCACCCTGAAATGGTAAGACCATAACCTGTATACCAAGTAAACCCACCCTGAAATGGTAAGACCATAACCTGTATACCAAGTAAACCACCAGGAAATGGTAAGACCATAAACCTGTATACCAAGTAAACCACCCTGAAATGGTAAGACCATAACCTGTATACCAAGTAAACCACCAGGAAATGGTAAGACCATAACCTGTATACCAAGTAAACCACCCTGAAATGGTAAGACCATAACCTGTATACCAAGTAAACCACCCGGAAATGGTAAGACCATAACCTGTATACCAAGTAAACCACCCGGAAATGGTAAGACCATAACCTGTTTTACCAAGTAAACCACCCGGAAATGGTAAGAACCATAACCTGTATACCAAGTAAACCACCCTGAAATGGTAAGACCATAACCTGTATACCAAGTTAAACCACCCTGAAATGGTAAGACCATAACCTGTATACCAAGTAAACCACCCTGAAATGGTAAGACCATAACCTGTATACCAAGTAAACCACCAGGAAATGGTAAGACCATCAACCTGTATACAAAGTAAACCACCAGGAAATGGTAAGACCATAACCTGTATACCAAGTAAACCACCCGGAAATGGTAAGACCATAACCTGTTTACCAAGTAAACCACATGCAAAATGGTAAGACCATAACCTGTATACCAAGTAAACCACCCTGAAATGGTAAGACCATAACTTGTATACCAAGTAAACCACCCGGAAATGGTAAGGCCATAACCTGTATACCAAGTAAACCACCCGGAAATGGTAAGACCATAACCTGTATACCAAGTAAACCACCCGGAAATGGTAAGACCATTACCTGTATACCAAGTAAACCACCAGGAAATGGTAAGACCATAACCTGTATACCAAGTAAACCACCCGGAAATGGTAAGACCATTACCTGTATACCAAGTAAACCACCAGGAAATGGTAAGACCATAACCTGTATACCAAGATGATACCAAAACAACAACAACAAAAACAATGAGCAAGCAATGAAAATCATTACAAAAAAACAAATATTTTAGGATTCACATGAAAAATGAGGTTTCAGACATTGGATACCTCCCAGACAAGACACTTTGGGGAGTGTTGCAAAATAACTTATAGTTGTGAGTTACAACATTACAATGTTCCTTAAGGTGTACAGACATGCAATATATCAGTGATAAATTATTAATATCATCCAAATGTTTACAGTCACGCCATTGTAGAATAACAGAACCAGATATATTAATGAAATACACTAAAAGGTGTTAGTAAAGTCAGTGTATGTAAATAAGTGGTTGGACAAGGCAATCTTAAACAGTCTGATGGGAATACAAATATAATAAATGTCGGCTTCCAGGGTCCACAAATAGTCTCGCAAGGTTTCTAAATGTTTTCTTAATGGTGTTTGTATGTTTCACAGTTAAATCTGTCTGTCTACTTGAACGTTTCTCCCAGTAGATTTTGTTTGTTTATTTAAAGGACCTCATTCTTAAAATACCAAAATGAAAAAGCCATCTGAGGTAGTGTTTATTATACTTAATGTATACAGATTATGCAGTCTTACCATTACTGTTTACAATAAGAGTGACTCAAATCAGGGCTTATGTCGGTCAAGTTTAAGGTACTCTGTAATGGCAGCGACTTTACTATTGATCATAGGCTTTTCTTTCATTCAGGGCCATGTGCCTTCTCCATAACATGCACAACTCAAGAATGATTGGAGAAGCTAGATGAGTGTTAATATACAATTAGTATATCATAAATAACCTAACTCTTTTATAATAATATGACAATACTTTAATTACCTCCCTTTTTATAACATTACTTTTACCTCCCCCTTTTAAAACAATATGCAGAAAATTAATCAATAATTTTATCAATAATTTTATCATCTCCCCTTTAATAACAACATAAGTTTGTAATCAAACAGTAAATTTATTGTCTCCCCCTTTTATAACGTGTTTGTAATTAAACAGTAATTTATTACCTCCCCATTTTATAAAAATGTGTTCATAATCAAACAGTAATTTTATTACCTCCCCCTTTTATAAAAAAGTTTTTGTAATTAAACAGTAATTTTATTATTTCCCTCTTTTATAAAAAATTGTGCGCAATTTTACCATCTCCCCCTTTTATTACAATGTGTTCAAAATCAAACAGTAATTTTATTATCTCCCCCTTTTTGGAGATGAACAAGGCAATTCCTACTGAATAATTCATATAAGGCAAAAATAACCATCAAACCAAGTTCCAAGAAATATTTGAACAAGAATTTCCTCACCAATACAAACCAAACAATAGAGCAAAAAAAATTCTTTATTTTTTTTTCTTTTTTTCTTTTTTGGTAATAATACAGATTAAAGATCCTGTAACACATTTTTTTCATGGTTTTATTTCATAAATATGATGCTCAAATTAAGATTTGTCAATATTGTAAGTTCCAATAAGCATTATTTCTAAAGATATTACCGATTTTAATATTTCATGTAAATAAAGGGAGATAATTAGAAATTTATTTTCTATAAATTCTAAGTCAAATTTTCCAATAAGAAATGAATGCATATAATTTATTGATTAAATATAATGTGCTTAAATATTTGCAGTACACATTTTACATATTCTTCGATGTTTGAAAATTGTTTTACTTGCATAATTATATACATATATATTTTTTTGCAAGTGTGGTATACAGACAGTAACAATATCAATCACAAAACATACAGGATCTTTAAGCACAGCCTCAAGAAATTCAATATTGACATTTCTTTGAATTATTTAGCTGCCATGACAATTGAATAAAATGCAATGTCAAAGGAAATTACATTGACTACTGGGAGAAAAAAAGTCTGGAACTTTGATTAAATTGTCATATAATAACATATAATGCTAATCATTTCCGGACAAGTTCCCACCTTACACAGACACTGGATAAATAAAATGTATATATAATATATATATATATATAACAGAACATTGTCAACACAGACACCATCCAAACATTATCCATCAAGCATATATGGTGTACAAATATGTCTATATTGTCAATCCATGATGAAAAATATATCACCAAGGAATATCTCCAGCAATTATTTTCTGAGGAAAGCAAAGCAAATGTTTGTTTGGTGTGACTATGTCGTGGTGTATCACAGTATTTCAAACATATATACTGGCGGCAGACAATTTCACTTGACAAATGTTCCTGGTTGACATACAAAGATAAGCTAGGAAGCTATAGGTTCCACTGTTGTCCTTTTTTATAATATGAGCCGCATCACGACAAAACCAACATAATGCGTTTGAGACCAGCATGGATCCAGACCAGCCTGCGCATTATGTTGGTTTTGTCATGACATGGCTCATATGACCCATTAAAGTGCCCTGCATCCAACCATACAGCCTTGCACTATTCTGTTGTTAGCTAAATTTTGGTATTGAGTGATATTGAAATTCCTTTGAACTTTAAATGGACCATTCTAAATTCAAAGCTGGAAATAACACACAAATTCAGCAGGTTAAAGGCTTCTTGCTTCAGTCCAGGACTATTGTCTAGATATTTCTCTCTTATAAAACATACAAACATCCTCACTTATAAAACATACAAACATCCTCACTTATAAAACATACAAACATCCTCTCTTATAAAACATACAAACATCCTCACTTATAAAACATACAAACATCCTCACTTATAAAACATACAAACATCCTCACTTATAAAACATACAAACATCCTCACTTATAAAACATACAAACATCCTCACTTATAAAACATACAAACATATAAAAATTGGTTCTCAAACCACTGATAAAATAATCTTCATAATCCTAACATTTAGTCAATGTCCATAAACTGTCTGACAATTTGCATAATTTGCATATACTTAATAATCAAGTTAGTGTAAACTAGTATATTCAGATGCTACAGATGTCCGACAATCTGTGAATATTAGGCCTAATTTTATCTTATAATGTAATTCCTTGTGTCATAATTTCCAACAAAATTTCATTTATTTATCCCTGTGGTTTTTCTCTAACATTAACAATAGCTGGCATTTAGGCCCCCAAGTGTCTCGTGTTCTATTTCAATGTCTTTATTAACTTCACAACTTATTTCTGAAATGATCAGTAAAACTCTACTATAGCATACCTAAGTGTCCAAAAAACATAAATTTGGTCTGTCTTTATGGATGTTTTTGTGTAGTCACTGAATATACATCAAGAGTCCAGCTGGAAATTTACCAAAGAATAAGCTTCAATAGATTTTGTACATGTGTTAAAGTTGACTCATCACAAGAACTTCTACTATTTCCAAATGTACAGCATAAAAGAAGCCAAGGACCCCTGGAGAAAGAATTAGGTCAAGAACTGTTTTTCAATACAAGATTAAAGATAAATACATAATTTAGGCCAATAATTGTATCCAAAATATGCAAAACAAGCTTAAGGTCAATAACAGAAAGACAAATTCACAACAAGTTTAAAATTTGTTTTTATAGACAATTATAGTTAAATACCTTATAAATACCTCATTCAATACAACAAACCACTAATGAGCTGAAGGACATTATACAATAGTACATTTCACCCAATGTTACATTTAATTTCTGCTATTTCTAAGACAAGCCATTAAGGAAGATCTTTATTCAAGTCTCCAAAAGATGAAACCAAATAAAGAACTTACTACGTCTAAACCAATTACGTGTAGGAAATAGCGTGCAGTGGTCTTAAATCAGACATAACAAATTTTCCTAGCAACCTTTTAACATTTCATTCCAAAATCAATGCCACAATGAACAATAAATACTGGCATTCATCCTATATGCTTTCTTGAACATTATAAATAAGACTGTATTTTCTTCCCTCTTTATTTCACAAAATTTTCAAAGTTTTTAATATAAAACTATCTTATATGACTGTCACCTTAACTTGATTCTTTAAACAATCATTAAGTCCTTAGTAATAATTCTAAGCTGTTTTTGAGTAATATTTCTTTAAACTCTGTGAAGGAACTGCAAAAGGTTTAATTAAGAGATTTTACTTTCAAAACACTTAAATTGAGCTGCGATTCAAGTAGTCTTTTTCTGACTAATTAATGAATTGGCTGCTTTAATTACATGAATTATTAGAGTTGGAAATTTAAAGTCTTTAATTACCGGTACTTACTTTGAGGGTTGAAATTATAGCATCATGAGGGTTGCAGTATTTGCATAATATGAGGATTGGAATTGTTGCATCATGAGGGTTTGCGGAATTTGCAAATGTAGATACAGCTCACTCTACATTTACCCTGAAAACACTGCCAACATTTCTTTTCTTACCAGTAGGAAAAATAATTTCTCATTTCAGTTTATTTCATATAAATGTATATAATATATATAATGGATCTCATCAGACATACAAAGATTGCTCTGTCCAAACTTTTATTTATTGTTAAGCTTCCAATCACCTCTAAATGTATTATATTTCTATACCAATTCAGTATCAGTGTAAAATGGCGTGACTCAGTTATATATAAAACAGTAACCTAACTATTATATTTAGCAATTTCCTCCACCTATTGATAAATGGTAAGAAACAATATTGGTTACCATTTAATAGTTGCGTTTATTTTCATCGAGACTCCCAAAGGGCCATGTCTGTACAATATCATGGTATGAATTCAAATTAGCTCAGTACAAGATTTCTTCTATTAGAATATAGTAGTGCAATTTTCTAAACTAATACAGCTGTGATCAAAATGACCAAAAATAAAAATAATTATAATCAATTAAAGCTATAAATTATCTATATATTAGAATATAAAGCAAAATTGAATATAATACAAAATCCAACTAATGCTGCACAAACCAAACTTCAAAATGTTAGTGTGACCTTGACCTTAGAGGTAGAGATGTAATTCTTGGACGCGACACATGGTCTTGATGTGGTAGACATTTATGCCTTAGTATTTTAAAATCTTTCAATGTATGACAAAGTTACATCCGTGACAGGAATGTGTGTACCGTACCTATTTACTCTAATTGTGATAATGTGAAACTTCAAAATGATAGTGTGACCTTGACCTTAGAGGTAGGGACGTGGTTCTTGGACGCGACACAATGTCTTGATAAGGTATACATTTGTGCCACATTATTTCAAAATCCCTCAATGTATGACAAAGTTACAGTCCGGACACGAATGAAGTGGGACAGACAGACAGACAAATGGTGCAATTATATTATGCCTCACTTCGGGAGCATAAAAAGAAAGATAATTTAAAACCATTAAAAAAACAACGGTTAACAAATACCATGTTGAATTTATCTGACAATAATCATAACATCTGTACAGTAGCTATAATATCTCCAAGAACTTCATTTATATGTCCCTGTAGTTTTCACAAAATATTAAAATCATCAGACACGTTGGACCCACATGGTTATAATACAACTCAAATTGTCTCTTTTAAAATGTTTCCTTTTCTTTCTGTTTTTTTCTTAAAACCAACACATGGATGACTTCCT
>NW_026855403.1:0-85224 GCF_026571515.1 Ruditapes philippinarum
TATATATTGTGAAATTTTTCCAAAAAATGATGAACGGTTTGTATTTCTAGCATAGTTAGGGTCACTTTATTTTAAAATAATTATACATTCAATGATTTTAACGTATTTGTACATAAAACCATTACTAACTTTACACAAGTAACTTGTTATGACATAAAAATAAAACATCTGTACAGTTTGGCCAGGCAATACACTGTTGGCTGACAGACACCAAACATTTGAGCCGTGTCACGACAAAACCAACATAATGGGTTTGCGACCAGCATGGATCCAGACCAGGCTGCGCGTCCGCGCAGTCTGATCAGGATCCATGCTGTTCGCTTTCAGTTTCTTTACTTGATATAGGGTCTGTAAGAGAACAGCATGGATCCTGATCGGATTGCGCGGATGCGCAGGCTGGTCTGGATCCATGCTAGTCGCAAACCCATTATGTTGGGTTTGTCGTGACGCGGCTCAATTTTATCTTGATACTCATACAATTTTCCTCTGAAGAAAATACAAACATGTACTTTAGTTCTATAATATTTTAATATTGAATTTCCAGCCTGTAAGATCGCGTAAAGAAATACTATCCAATGTGAAATTAATCGCATAAGGATTTAACCGAAGTAGTACATGTATTTCGTTTTTTTATGTACAAAATACTTACTCACTGATAGTTTACTAAATGCAAAAGAAGCAAAAGAAGCAAAATGAGTACCATTTCGGAAAATGTTGCAGAACATAAAAAATTTAAAAAATCTTTTGAGAAAATATATTGCTTTATTGGTCATGATGAACCTTTAAAGTTAATAGACACATTCAAACGTCATATGTGTGTATGTGTATGAAATAGGAAAAAATCTGGAAACAAAGTGTTCGCTCGGAAGCATGAATCAGAACAAAATTACATGAAAATTGCAGACTCGGTTTGATTGAGTCTGTACATGAGGGATAATGAACAAATGCAACATCCCTCAAGCCCCCTAGCACCGACTGAGTGGTACTCAATTCTCAACACTTAATAGTGATGGCATCATGAAAATCAATAACATTGCAAACACATAACAAAAATTCAATTGTCCTGTGCAACCTTAACACACAAAAAGAAATTATTTTTATTATTTCACATAAGTATGGCACAAATCTGTATTAAAACTTCGAATGGTAAAAGGTGGAAATCATAATGATTGTTTAAATTGAAGTTCATATATACATGTACTTACAAAGTGAACAATAAACAAACCATTTTAAGAACAATATTAAAAAATATCAAAATATATAACTTGATGATGCAAAACACCAAGAAAATAATAAAAAATCCGTATTTAGTAACAAGCGGATTCAAACCTACAACGTTCAAAATAGTTTACGATCTCTCGCCTTTTTATAAGATAAATATTATTTAATTTTTTGTCTAAAGGATATTCATTTTGCTCGTGATACAAGCGACGAAATATTATCCCTAATACTGATTGGTCAAATCGATGACATCTCCCGTCGCTTATATCAAGGAAATCACAGTTAAGTTTGTCCTCCCCTACCGGCGCAATGCAAGCTTCATTCAAAGCGCACGACGCCCATGCGTTCACCACAGCTTTTGTTATATGATCATAATGAAACACAACTGTTGTTGCCCAAACTTCTCCAAATGATCTATATTTACATATGTCTTCTGCTAAATAATTGAACGTTCGAATGTCTGTCTGCTTCGCTATGCTAAGTCTTCTGGGATAAGATCTTTCCACAAAGAACAGCATACTATTATTTTTGGCATAGTTTATTGCACCGTCTAAATTGATATTTATCAGTTTTACTGAAATGTCAATCCACCAAACGAAACCAAACTCCAAAAGTGTCATCTGAAAAGATCGCAAGAAATAATAAATAGCTTGTTCCAATTTGATATCTCTGTATACCAATCATTGCGCAAGTAAGTACACCTTATTTGATTTTTACTTTTAAAAATAAAATAGGATTTCTAGATTTAGATAATTTTTAAATTTGCTTGAGTTTAATTTTTACTGAATTGTTCCGTCTTGTGTTCTGTTTTATTGACAAACCTATCGTTCTGAAAATGGAGATTTTGAATGAGTTTTAGAAGATATTATTTTATTTAAATTGTAATCAAATATTTGTCCATCGTTTTGTAAAATATTCAATATTTTTATGATAAATCAAAAGAAAGAACAAGTTTTTTTTTCTAAATTACATGTTATTGCTAGGGGCAATAGGAACATGCCTCTTGAGGTGTTGTAGAAACTAGACAGCAAACAACCCCTCCCACTCAAATCAGGCTTCGTAATAAGCTGTTAGATACAATAGTTCTCATATACAAATGAGCCGCGTCATGACAAAACCAACATAATGGGTTTGCGACCAGCATGGATCCAGACCAGCCTGCGCATCCAGGCAGTCTGATCAGGATCCATGCTGTTCACTATCAGTTCACTACTTGTTATAGTGTTTGTAAGCGAACAGCATGGATCCTGATCAGACTGCGCGGTTGCGCAGGCTGGTCTGGATCAATGCTGGTTGCAAACCCATTATGTTGGTTTTGTCGTGACGCGGCTCAAATATTCTTCTTATTTATATCGTAATGTAACTCAGTTATGTAATATATTTATGTAACATTTGTCATATATATCATATATCATTGTTTGTCAATGAATATTGTATAGAAATTTTAAGGTTTAAACTAGGGAGAAGTTCATTGTAAATTATTTAGAACACGAATACCTTTCGTTCTTTTTGGCGATAAGATTTCTTACCTGGACTATTAATGGTTTAAAGGCATAGGTTTTCAGTTTGCGTACATGTGGCGGGAATATTTCAAATGGAAACCGTCTAATTTCACATTTACACTTTTGACGTAACTGAAAAAAAACATATTGGAAAAAATTAATGATTACTTTAATGATTACTGGAAGGCATAACAATAAAATATAAAAATTGTAGTAAGATGATGTTGAAAAATAGGTCCCCAGACTTGTGAGATGTTCGAATCCCAAATACTAAGGAAAGTTTAAAAAATGGATGGAGCTTCTATCTGGGATCATTTTCTATTAATAATAGAATTACGGTCTTAATGCAAGTTTTGTACTGCTTTGTAAATCGTACATCATATCTTAAATTAATGTTGTTCAACTAAACCCTACCGTCTGTTGAGGCCTTCAGAAAATATTACCTTTTATGATGAATATAAAGAACGTATAATGAATTTTGAATACAGTCCTTAGCCCGCTAAAAGCATATTCTACGCATACGACAATTTGCAGACGATCAGCCGGTGCATTCATGCAGTATGATACAAATGTGCAAAGTTTAATGTTCAGCCAGCAAATATTTTAAAGTTTTCTCTAAAAATTATGTTCAGATTGAAAGATTTGTAAGTGAAATTTTAGATATTTAGCGATGTAGGGGTTAAATAACAGTATATTGTTTACCACTTTTAATTGACGCTCGGACAAGCCTAAATCATACACAATCAGACGACTTTTCCCCTTATTCTTATCAGCTTCTAGTACAGAGTGTAATGAGGAAAACATTCCTTGACTATATGGATAGTACCGGAAATCCATTGCTGTAACAAACACCGGAAATGACGCCATTTTGTCTGGTCGGGTTTTGTTTCCGCCAATTTTCGAAAGATAACGGTCGGCATCTCCTCTTGGGTAATTTTTTATTACTTGCAAATTCTCGTTAAAGCTTGGGGCGAAAAGTTTGTCACATGTCTTTGGAAGATCTAGAGAAAATAAAACACCGATGTATTGTATCATTTAAAATTAAACAGAACAGAACAGAAATTTCTTTAATATAGTGGGTTTGCGACCAGCATGGATCCAGACCAGCCTGCGCATCCGCACAGTCTGATCATGATCCATGCTGTTCGCTATCAGTTTCTCTACTTGTAATAGGGTTTGTAAGCGAACAGCATGGATCCTGATCAGACTGCGCGGAAGCGCAGGCTGGTCTGGATCCATGCTGGTCGCAAACCCATTATGCTGGTTTTGTCGTGACGCGGCTCATATTATGTATCTATTATTAACACATATCAGTGATAAAGCTATAAAAAGATAAATAAACTACAGACACTGAAAATGTTTCGTAAGGAAAAATAAGTAAAGCCAGACAATACAATCTTTTTCTCCCATACTTTAAGAATAATATTAGATTTGTTATGCTGAAAAAATAAATAAAAAATCATACTGCATATGTAAGCATTCTTTTTTTTATGAAACTGTTAAAGCAACAAGCACCTTAACTTAAGCCATGCAGTTTTACTAAACTTGCTTTCCAATTTTACTTTTATTTGCAAAGAATCCAAATAATTTGAGGCAGAAATCGATATAGCCCCATACAAATTCAAAGCAGGAGAATCCATTTAAATACAAAATAGGAAAATAAATGAATAGTTACACTTGAATCCATCATTCAGTTCATATTTTCCTACTGGATTTATTTCAGTTGACGCAGAATGATCTAAAAGGGAAAACAAAAAAATTAAAGCAAATCATTTACTTTTCTCGTATGCATATGTACAAGTTAAATTGCCATCTGTTTCAACAAAATTTGAGCAATTTGAATTGTATAATGCCTTAGTGCCAATGCCTTTATAAAGATATGTCTTTTTCATTATTTCTTGGTTATCAATCAATCCCTTATTGCAAGTTCCTTGTCAAAATGCTGAAAGATATACATGTTATATGCTCATCTTTGAGTAAAAAACCTTTATTTCAGAAATTTATTGAAATCTTGGAAAGTCGAACTGAATATGTCAACTTGGAATGAGAAAATTCAAAACCTATGTTTAAGAACCTACAGTCACTACTTCTTGTCTAGATAATATGAGCCGCGTCACGACAAAACCAACATAATGGGTTTGCGACCAGCATGGATCCAGACCAGCCTGCGCATCCGCGCAGTCTGATCAGGATCCATGCTGTTCGCTATCAGTTACTCTATTTGTAATAGGGTTGGTAAGCGAACAGCATGGATCCTGATCAGACTGCGCGGATGCGCAGGCTGGTCTGGATCCATGCTGGTCGCAAACCCATTATGTTGGTTTTGTCATGGCGCGGCTCATTTGGACCTTTCTAAAAAAACTGCCAGAGTTTTTAATGATATTTTGTATTCACCTATAGTGTGCTTGAAAAAACATGTTTTGACTTCATGTTGATTCCTCTTACATCAAAAATACTGCAATTCAATATCAAAATTTTCCCTGTTTGTCTCAAAGTAATTTAGTACTATTAGTAAGATTTGATCATTAGAATAAGATGGTCCTGACCGATACATCAAGTGATAACACTCATGCAAGACTAGCTGTTGTTTTGTTATTTTTATTGCGTTTGAAAATATGGTTGTTGTCACATTTCTTTACCATTTATACAAGTACCTAAGCGTTACAAACCCTTATACTTTACTTATAATTTGTCAACGCGTTACCATAGAATGTATCTCCAAGTAAAAGTCCACAAACAACAAGAGTCGTCACTATGATAACGATATCGATTTGTAATGACACATCTGAAAGAACAAATATATCATCAGCAAAAGAAAAAAATACAATAAGAATACAGTTTACGGTGTTTAAACCTACCTACTTGCAAATCTTTTACACCGATAAAAGAAGAATAGAACATATATAAACAAATATATATGTCATAATCTAATTGTTATTGTTTTAAAAAGTACAAGAGCAATTGCAGTGTTTTTTTAAAGATCCTGTATGTTGTAATTGAGGTTGTTACCACACTTAAGTGAAATTTTATATATGTATATAATTATGCTTATAAAACATTGAAAAATATGTAAAATATGTACTTCAAATATGTGTGCACATTATATGTAATCATTTAAATATATGCATTTAATTCTAATTGAAAAAAAATGACTTAGCCTTTGTAGAAAATAAATTTCTAATTACCTCTCTTTATTTACATGAAATGTTAATTTAGGTAATATCTTTATAAATAATGCTTTTTGGAAGTTACAATATTGATAAATCTTAATTTGAGCATCATTTTTATGATATAAAACCATAAAAAATGTGTTATAGGATCTTTAAGACAAACGACTCAATACACATAATGTGACTTCAATGAGAAAAACTCAAAAAAAGCAACGAAAACTCAGATCATTTGAGTATGGTACATAGGTACATGAGGTACATAGGTACATGAGGTACATGAGGTACATAGGTACATGAGGTACATGAGGTACATAGGTACATGAGGTACATAGGTACATGAGGTAAAAATCTCTCAGACATGACCCTGCCCCTTTCAAAGACGCATTTCGAACAGGGGAATTCTATTACATAAAATGATGCATAATAATTAAACTCATAAATAAAAAAGTATACTCAATCTAAAGAACGTAATTATGTTTAATTGCAGTCATAAATGAAATACAAATTCAATTCAAATCTTGCTTTATGACTGTACAAAAGACAAAATGAAAAATTTAAAGGAGACCGAAACGACAAATTTAAATGTGTTTTTTTAAATTTAAATATAAATATGACATTTGGCCAGCTTTTTATACCAGATATGTAAGATATCGAATTATAACATATACTTAATCCACTATGCCAAATAATAAATTACAAAATCCTTGTTGAACTGTCTAAAACACTAAGAAAATAAAACCTGGAAATTTCTTCAAACATAGTTTCCATTTCATTTTTAATTTACATCCAACTTGCTGAAAATATCTCTGAAATTTCATGATAGATCATGAACAGGAATTTTAACGACGAGTTGATGTGCATGAAATACGGAAGCCCTGGAGTAATAAGTAATACGTAAAAAATTTTGAATAATAAATGTCCCTCCAGGGCTTCCGTAAAAAATGGCGCGGTATAATTGAATATAAGAGATAGTATGTAAAAAATAAGTCATAAGTTTTAGATAATAAGTAATACGTAATAAATTTTAAATAATAAATGTTCCTCCAGGGCTTCCGTAATGAAATGACCGGAAATATCTTTAAATATATGACTATATGGTTTTAATACCATAAATGTGGATGAGTTATAAATATCAAAACCGCTTTAAAGTTTATTAGTTGAATTAAAGCATGTTTTTGCAGTTTAGGGATAAATATATAAATATTGTCGGTTTAAATTTATTACTTATATATGTTTACAATTGTATAGCATTTAAATGGATAAAGTTTGTGCCCTTCTCGCTTTAATAGGAGCCTCACAATTTTCGTTACTATAAAAATAATCTGACTAGTTTGAAACTGTATAAATCACTCGTTCAGTTTTGCTTGACATTCCAGATTCATGTTAATTTTCATGAAAAATTTGGAAATGTATTTAAAAGTAAAATATTCTTGAAATGAACAAATAAAGCACTTAACATATTGCAATCGGCACTTACAATCCAAGAAAATTATCAAAAAATGGTCAATATATGCAAAAACAGCTCTCACTGCGTTAGTAACGCAACAGAAATATGGTGATAAAAGACTGCTTTTGCATTATAAAATTTTCTTAAAATTTAGTACAATTTTCTCAATATCGATTTTCTTGAAATGAGCCGCGTCATGACAAAACCAACATAGTGCGTTTGCGACCAGCATGGATCCAGACCAGCCTGCCCATCCGCGCAGTCTGACCAGGATCCATGCTGTTCGCTATCAGTTTTTCTACTTGTAATAGGGTTGGTAAGCGAAAAGCATGAATCCTGATCAGACTGCGCGGATGCGCAGGCTGGTCTGGATCCATGCTGGTCGCAAACCCATTATGTTGGTTTTGTCATGACGCGGCTCAAATATTTTTGCTAATCTGGAAGCGAGCAGCTTTTGGTATAGTCAGGGACGAGCAGGCCGGTTTGGCTCTTTACTGAAAGCAAAGAGTTTATTACTTTTGGTTTCAGCAGGCTTAGATCCATTATGAACAGACCGTTTGAAAGCGAATTGTTGTATCAAACCACCATACCACCCCAAATACCATAAGCAGCATCTCAGAACAGAATTGAATATCTATCATAATCATGATACAATACATTTGCAAATCTGTATTTATACTGTTAATGTTTTAATATCTAGCCTGCTGGCGGCAACTAAATTTACTGGTGCCACCAGTGCAGACGAAAATCAACCAACCAACACATTTGTGCCGTCTGATCATGGCCCACACTCTTCGTAATACAGTCAGCTAAATATATGGCATGATAATGGCATGAACATCTACAGTAATATAGATATGAGTAATATTATACCACTAATAGTCAAGTCATATTTTACATCTCGAAATAATTACATGGTATAATTGTGGTGTCAAGTGCTGTGATGAAAGAGCGCGCACGATACTTATCTTCACTTTAGTTTAATAATTAATAAATAAATAAATAATAAACTATCGACTTAGAAGATATTTGAAGTGCTATATCAAACCCATTGCTTAATCCTCAGCTTGGGACCGGTTGAGTTGGGAATATTTTTTTTTTTAGTTTTCACTTTTCTAATTTCGCAATTCTGCTGTTGTCAAAATATCTCGCTTCAGACTATAGGCGTATGCTAGGGTTTCATATAGACATTTAGCAAACAAAAACTCCGTATTAAAAGTTACTTATTTATAAAACTTTATTTGAATTTAATAACAAAAAACATTTTATGCGAAAATATAGGGGTCACCGAAACCGCTTTTGAGTTCAACTAGACATAAATTTCTTGGTTACTCTTCCAAATGGAATCTGCTGGCGGCCTGCAACCAGTGCAGACAGTGATCAACCAGAACACCCGGGCCTTCTGATAATGGTCTACACTTATCGCTATTCATTCAGCTTATATTTCGAAATTTTCTCTAAAATGATGAATGGTTTTGTTTATTTCGAAATCAAGATATTTAGTCTGGTAAGTGTTAAAATTCACACACATCATTTTTGCAATTATTTGTTAGAGTGTCTGTTCGGTTAATAATTATTATTTCACTCAAAACTTTCATAAACGAATTCGCTTTCTCTTGATGATGAACTCGGCTTGTTAAAATTCCTAACACCGATTTATCGTAATTATGACAACTTCCGGTATAAGTCGCACTGACGTCACAATGTTTTGATCCGTGTGGCGCGATGCAGTTTTTATCTAATGCACACCTTGTCCATGCGCGGATAATTACTCTGGTAACGGAATTAAAATAAATAAGAACAGAGTTTGCATCCGGGACATGACAATTTCTGAATTTACAACTGTCATCGCCGAGGTACTTAAAAGTTCTTGCATCTGAACTTTTGGTTAAATTCCTCTTAACCATTTCAGGGGAAATGTTAAAAAGCAATCCATATCTTTTAGCTGCCCAAAATAAATTTTCAACATCTAATGTTTTAAATCGGACTGGAGAATCCACCCACCAGACAAATCCAAACTCCATGAGAAGTATCTGTAAAAGAAAAGTGTTTTTAAATTACGAGAGGCCCAATCGCAACTACTCGGCCCTTTCCGTCAGTCTTCGGATAAGGACCTCGAACACAATAGTATGACTACACAGAACGGATGCGGTTTTCCGGTTTAGCCTACGCTAAGAAACTAAACATGTAAACAAATAGTAATTTAATGCTGGGAGTTGTTGACAAGTTTATTTCCAATATATGTAGTTAAAGTCCACCTAAAATAAGTGAATTCATAGGTACAAAAGCAAACAATACATTATTTATATATTTACTAATATGGCTGTAGAAACCGAAAGTACAAAAAACCAACCTGTTGACATTTAGTCGGATTTGTATAAAATTGAACATCAATGGGCATTTTTAAATTACAAATTGTTGTCAGACATATTTTCAAGCAGAAGAGTACCGGAACAGACATTAGATGTCAAATATATACATTCGTTTTACATTATCTCTGTTTCTGTTTACATCTGTAAATCACATGGTAGAACTACTTTCAATCCGTATTGTTTCCGATGTTATTATAGATAATAGCCGAGGCAGTTGCGAATGACGCGAGACCTTGGTGAAGGAATGGTGTACGCGCAATATGTCGTCATGTGTGACGCCATTTACGAAATGCCATAAAGTAATTTCAGTGAATTTTCTTCTTTTTTTATGAGCATTTTAAACTTGAATCATGACAAATGATTTAATGTCTATAAACTTATAATAGGGCAATAATCTTACCTGAATTATTATAGGCTTCCATGCCATATATTTCAGTGCTTTAACATGTGTCGGGAATTGGTCAAACGGGAATTTACGAATTTCAAAAGGCATCCCAGAGTCCTGGAAAAATAACCAAATTGGTATCAGTCTTAACTGCATTTTATTAAGAACTTTGTTCCCACATTTGCCTATAAATAAACCCCTCACTCAAAAATAAACCCCTCACTCTAGTTCGTAAATGACGAACCCATAAAACATTTATCTCTCTTATACACAATGATTTCGTGCAAATTCCTAAGTTAGATATACATAGCAAATTGTGTGAAAAATTACTGCTATAAAACACAATACTTTTATTACAAAAATGCCGCAATTTATAACATTGTCACAATATCCTTGTAATTTAACAAAATATTTCCGAATAACCTTTTATTTTGTTTTGTAATCTTATACGTTATTTTTGTTTTATCTTTGTTCAGTCAGGTCCGATTTACATATATTCAAATGACTTTATTTACCTTAATAAGTTTCCTTTGTAATTTCGTCATTCCGATGTCGTAAATCAAAAAATCTATTTTTACTCCCTCCACTCGGTCGAGCGCATGGCCATGATATGATTTTATAAGGCCAAATAGAAGTGGAAAATATTGACTGGAAATTGCTGTTACTAGCACGGGGCTGCCTTGTCTTTGAGTGATAGGCTGTTTAAGAGATCCACCAATTTTCCACATGTAACTATCCGCTGTACCACCAGGGTAGTTCTCAACAACATGTAGGTTCTCCTCTAGAGTTGTTGCAAAGGTCTCGTTGCAGTCTTCATCTACAGCTAAGAATGAGCAAGAACACAACTTGAAAAATTAATATGAGCCGTGTCACGACAAAACCAACATAGTGGGTTTGCGACCAACAATGATCAAGACCAGCCTGCGCACCCGCGAAGTCTGATCAGGAGCCATGCTGTTCGCTATTATTTCCTCTACTTGTAAAAGGGTTGGTAAGCGAACAGCATGGATCCTGATCAGACTGCGCGGATGCGCAGGCTGGTCTGGATCCATGCTGGTCGCAATCCCACTGTGTTGGTTTTGTCGTGACACGGCTCATATTCAGATATAAATTAAACATAAAAAATCGGGTGCTTTGAGAAAATCATGAACAATTTGCTTTTCTGACAAACCAAAACCGAGTTTTATGTTTTTAAAAAGGAGTTCATTGTTATAAAAACATGTCTATGTTATTACATTTGTATAGGTATTTCATGCAATAGTGATTGCAAATATATACCATTATTGGATTTCAGACATTACATGCACATCTTTTAACTATGATTGAGGCAAACTCAGTAATTTTGTACAACCCTTTTGCTTTTTATGAACAACTCCAGCATTCATGTAAATACTGTAAATTTATTTGATAATTTTTTGTCCTCTATTTGCATGAGACATTGTATCTGTTTTGTATACTAGAAAAGAAAAGATTAAACTAAACTTAATGAAGACAAGCTCATTAAAATGATTGATGAAAGAAAGGCAACATTTCTTGATGTATTGTCAAGATTGATGTTTTCAACACTTATTTTAAAACTATGTAAACAAAAGGGTCATACTTAGACTATTTTCAGTATTTCCGTGTGCTATTGAATCAAATTCAGCATTTCCTTTCAACAGTCGCTCTGAAATTATAAAAAATATAAATTTTATGAATAAAATTGTCTCTTTTCAATGTATAGGTCTAATACTAATTTTCCAACTTTCAGTTAAAGTACCATCTTATTTCCTACAAAACTTCTACAAATAACAACTAAAACACTCGAATGCAATATGCGAGAACGCTTGTATTTAGGGACAATATACAAGATGACATAATAAACGTGCAAATATAGCATAAAGCAATAAATATTGTAAGGGGGCAGGGGACCTAAAAATGAAAATAATTGTATTTCAGTGTGACCAGAAACACAATTCCAAATATTTCAAAATCTGTTTCACAGGCAGATAACCAGTTGCACAGCATTATTCAATGACATATGACATACATTGAAGAAAATAATAGTTTGCATGCATTGCTCCTTCAAAAAATGACTGACAGCAATTTATATTTACCCCCACCCAGCCAAAATCACACCTAAAATATACCAATATGGGCAATCTTCATGAAGGTGCAGCATACACCAAAATCCGCCCGATTCCTTTAAAAAATATCAGTAACAGGCAGTGCAAGCTATGGCATTTTCAGAAATGACCAACCAATAAAGTGTCTGTCATACGTTTAGATTTTTCACAAAATTTATCTGAAATTTCTTACTTGTTTGGCGCCAACTGTCAAAGCTTGATTTTTATTTTTTTCACCTCCATTCGGAGAGTCAGAAATACATACAAAGCTACCAAAATGCTTAGTTTCGGGTAAAAACCCAAAAATACTTCTCATTTCCTACACACAAACAAGAAAGAATTACAATGACAGAGAAATATCAGAAGTTATCAGTACCTTCAAAACACCATGTCTGAGTTATTAAAAAATTTGACCGGGGCCATCATTCGAATATGTCCCCTGTCCCCTAATTGGTTAATAAATTTTATCTCTGTCATATAAATGTTTTGCAAATCGTGGTCGACTCGTCCAGGGAAAAACAAAAACAAAAACAAAAAATCCCTTTTAAAATTTTTGAATTGATTTCAGTGTTATTAAAGGGAAAATATTTTTGGAAACCGGTGTCCATTTGCCAACACAGGAAAGTGACTGTCAAATACCACCGAATGTTGGGCCTCATCCTTGCAAAACATCTAACATTTACACAAAACGATGTAAAATGTATACACTACGTTTGCGTTAAAATTTAAACAATACATTTCATTAAGGCAAAACTTGTACACTTCTACAATTGTACTTATCACAAAATAATTTTGGCATTGAATTTGAATGTGTGTGTGTGTGTCCCTAAGAGTTGCTCGCTAGAAACTTGTTTTCGAATATGAAAAACCCGATTAAATACAGCTCGAATCATTCGAGCGAACAATGAATGTACATAAACCGGGTACTCATCTATACGTTGTAACGATAAGTACCAAATAAAATCCTCCACAAGCCACTGAACTATCACATACCAAGTCATTACGAATTCAACAACCTTAGCCACTCAGTCTTGTGGCCGCTAAAGAATAGCGATAATAGAATACACAACTTTACAAAACAATTTCAAATTAAGGCTTACCTTTGTAATTATGTTTTATAATTCCAATACATGAAATAAAAAGCAAGAAAATAGCACAACATCGAATGAGAAATCTAACCATTCCTATGAAATGTTAAAACCTCTTCTTCTATGGTTGATGGTAAATGATATTTGTTTATTATATCTAATTTATATTAAATTTGTACGGTTGACTTATGATAACCTATATAAAGTTAAGACTATTCAATAATGTGACTAAACCTATTTAAATTGTTTACAAATTTTAATAGTTTGATACACTGCGTGTGGTTAATGCATGTCCAAAACAGCTCGAGGGTAAATAAGATGTCCAGATTCATATCGAGTTATAGCATTTAACATAATTATGTGCCTCTCTGTTTCCCTATATATCATACGTGTCATACATATATTTTATACACTTTTAATGTCGACAAGACCTTTAATTTAAACACACACAAAACTAGTTCTATCAAGCGTTCAATGTATTTTATTGTTTTTTTCTTCAGCTTCCTGATTTGTTACATTCTATATTTTATAATTTTGCACAATAGAAGCTTGCATTACACTCCGCCGTCCATTTGACTTTATCTAAATTTGAGACCTAATTTGCACCGTGTTCAATTTCTATTGTTAGGCGACTTGTTTACTTTCAGTATATTCAACATTATTTCATCATCCACAAATGATAAAATACCTATGCAACTTACTTTCAAGTATTATTTCCGTCGTTTAAAGGGAGACACAGGCAAAATTTTCATTCTTCGTTTTGAATGTTTCATTCATTATTCTGTAACTGTCCTCAAAACAAATACACTAGGCAGACACAGGAAACTAAACTCTTTTCTTTCTAAAAAGAATAAAATGGTGGTTTCCGTGGTCCAGGTTAGAGCGTTTAGATTTCACAATAGTTGTTACATTGAACTCTGGAAACGTTAAAGAACATGTCAAAACGACTTAGACTTGTTTCAATCATACAATATCAACAATATCTGTTATTGTAACTTCCAGGGTTTGTTCAAGTCACATGCCTTGTTTTAAAACTACTCGGTGATTCAGTCATATGTAGGTAAGCTCAATTTTGTGTAACTCTAAAGATTATTTTAAGATTACTTTTTAACCACTCTTATACTAGGACTGTAGTCATATCAGATAAAATGGTGAGTAGGGCTAAAACCGAAAATACGGGTTAAGAAGATAACGTATTCATCACTCAGTCACTTGTTGTTTTTTTCTCGTCTACGGTAAGTATTTTCCCTTTTGCCCCTAGTTTTATTTATTTAATAAATCAATCATTTATTTGTTTTCTTTGATTTCCTTGTGGTTTACCATTATTTCGTCTTATGTATCATTTAAGTGATAAGCCTATCCGTGCCCTACCTTGCGCCCTGTCCGTTTTTCTTGGGGGGGGGGGGGTCCTTTTGTGTAACTTTGTTCTTGTCGCCTGGTTTTGTGGGGGTTGCGTTCATTGAACGTTGCCTTTCCTTGTTGATCTTGTTTATCATATTTAATAAAACTTTATCATACCACTCAAAGTAGGCTCGTGGGTCTCATTATGTTTTCCAAGGTGTCTAAAAAGTAGCAATGCTGCTGCCTTCTTTTTCTCGGTTGACGCATCATCAAAGCATGTAATTTCTGCAGGAAATAAATTGAAAATAATTGTAAATTAATTGTAAATAATGGAAGCTTTTGATGTCTCTGTAGAGATGTGCAAAAGTGACAGATGAGGAAGATGGTCTAACCGTTTATATGTCCACCATGATAAACATGCAGCGCTTGAGCCACTAAAAATTGCTTTCTTCGGCCTCTTTCGGCCTCATCGTGGTCCCATCTCGATGGCATCGTACCAAAATACGATGGCGACACGACGGTATTGCGGTGGCTTCACGTAGTCGTGTTCCCTTTTTAAGACTATCGGGAATCTTCGTGTTTACTTCGTATTGTCTTCTTGAGGCTAAAAATGTCATATTGCACCGATGATCACACGCAGAAAAGACGAAGACTACACGATTTGACAAGATGGCTTCACGGCGGCCTTACGAAGGGCAAAATTGACATACGAATTCAACACGAAAATGAACCTTCGCAATGTCTTCGGGCAATTTTTTGGCATGCCAAAGATTTTGGAACCGCTCACGAAGTTGCTGCCGGAGCTTGTAATATTCAGCCGGGGATCATACGAAAGCAAAAGATGCCCTCACGAATGGCACGATGTTATTACGATCAGATCTGAATTTGAACATTTTCTTATTCGTGTGTCCATCTAATGCCATATTCGGGACAGTGTGACGCCTGCATTACAATTTTCACTTCTTTGGTAATGTTACCATGTGACAAAATATAAATTATATTGGTATTGATATATTAATATCATTTGCAGACAGGCAAGCAAACTGAAAAATATAATATATATAGTTTGTCAAATAAAAGAAAAGAAACAAACATGCCGATAAATGTTTGATAAAAATATCTACTGAAATATAAATGCAGTTGGTTTTTCGGTATTTCAAATTTAAAGGAATCGGTCAGCTCACTTAATAGTTGAACAATGGAATTTAGAATATAAGGAGCTGCAGCATTGATGACAATTCCTTGTCAATAGTTTCTAAAATAAATGGATTTTCCAATGAGTGATGCTGGTGATATATCGAATGTCCATTAGTGCTAGGCTTTGTTTTACATTCGAATAACCTCAGTTTTATTTTTTCAGAAATTTTACCAAAACACCAGATGCTTAACGGTATTGCTTCTCAGACAAGATGACGATATATAATTACAACTCATTACTATTATAGAACTGGCTTTCAACTGCATGATATTGTAACATCAATAAAACATGGAACAGCTGATTAACTTCCGTATTCAAATCTTTCCAAATAATCTAAAATCCATCTAAAGATATTCCCTACAGACTGACATATAATAAAAACATTTGTATCAAATGAAATCCTGTCACTTCTCATTATTGGAAATGATACTTAGACAAAATTGCTTAGAAATAGGAGGCGACCGTAATGGGTGATTAGTAAAGATCATTTGTGAGACGAAATTAGCCTTTCTTAATTCGAAAACAAGCGGTGATGTTTTCTAGATTGCTTAAAATGCATGTTTCGTGAAAGTATCGAAATAAGGTGTTTCGCCAAAAAATGTTCATTCAGTTTTTTTATGTATCTTGACAATTTAAAGGGACTTCACTGTGATGTTTTACATAAAAGGACCGGAAATACTTTTACCAAAAATGTGTCCCAGAATAATATATTTCCTGTGCAAAATTATCCAAAGTGGAGAGCAGTGAAAAGTGTAAAAACGTTTTCAACTCAAAAAGGCTAAAATTGGAATACAAATCGATTTTAAATTTTAATTCTGAATAAAGTTTGAATTATCTTTGGCATATTTACTCGTGTGATCTATGCAAGAATTTCATAGCTTCTTCACAAAAAATAATCCAAAGGACCTGTCGGGATTCAAACCCACAGCGGTGTGGGGCAAGTGGTGTAAAGACAACGACATTAACCACTTGGGTACGGGCGTGAAAATATCTTTCTCGTCAATCAGCCTGAATCATTTAATGTGAAAATCTGATAAACAAGAATTTGTGACAGACACTATCTGTCTCGTGAGTTTGAATAAAAAGAGTTTATAATCATGTGACTATATCAGTTTATATCTTCACAGAGATTTCATCATTAGTTCTTTAACAGAAAGTTCCAAAATTCCATAAGGTTTATCGTGCATTAAGTAACCAAAGAGCCACACAAAACATTGTTATTATTTGAGCAGTCCTGGTGCAATCTATTACAGTGATTTCACAAATAGAAACGATTCCTGCTGGAAATATTGAAGAAGAAGAAACAGAATCAGCAGATGAAGCCGACGACGAGAAAATTATTAAACTTATTTAATTTACTTCTAAATTTATACATCAGAACTAATATATAGTTCTAAAACGTTTTGTCACGGATGTTATTAGATATAACAAAACAAAATAATATTCAGTATATACAGTTCAAATAATTATGAAATTAGATATTGTAAAGAAGTAATGAATTTCAAACTATTTAATACTAGCAAAGTATCAAACAGTTAATATAACGAAAATTGTTAATGTCAATAAATCAATCTTTTCACATTCGTTAATTTGGTAAGTTAGCAAAGATTGTTCTGTACTGATTGAACTAAGATTTGTTTGTAACGTGCACTGTAGAAAATATAAGATACATTTTATAATATTTATGGCATATATCTTATTATGTCTTCAAGTCTCTAAAACAGAAAGTGTTAAGTGTTCTTTATCATTTTTTAAAAAAGCTGCCCCTGCCTTTATCAAAGTGTTTTAATATTGCTTTAAGTCTTCCTCCGGTTTCATTGATTGTTAAAAGATTATTGCCTCAGCCGGTGCTTGGGGGTGTAAGATGTATTACATCTTTCATTATCTCTAATGAGCAGCCGCAATCAAACAAAAGCTTTACTTTTGAAAATGATATATGTTCACTTAGTAAACATGCAATATATTGTCAACATCTTTTCAAATGTCAACATACATGTTAAAATAACATCTATGACAGTATGTCTTATAAATCAATTTCTGAGTTTAAATTCCATAGATTTTAAGTTTTGTTCTTTAATCTATATCAGTAAACAAAAGGGGAACACAATGACAGGAAACTATTAAAATGGAACAAAAGCATAAGTAGAAAAAAAAAACAAACTAAAAATATAATGAAAGTTGTAATGCCATGTACAATGTTTCACGAAATACTTATGTCATATACAACCTTTTTATTGATAAATGATTCCTTAGTGTCATGTGATATCACGTACTTAATCATTTTGCTATTTCATTCGTTTCTGGTGCACTTAAGCAGTTTACAAAATGCCGGTGAGATGGCATTCTAAGTTAAAAGAACTATTATTCTTGTCACAACTTCTTAGCAATTTATATCTTTGAATAATGTTCTAAAAGCATCTTAGTTGTAATGCTTTTACCGTCTTTGAAGTGCAAATCCTATGAATGCATTACATTTCTCTAAAAGTCATGTCTCCGGATATCTTAAAAAGTAAATGGTTAAAAATGAGATTTGTCAGTAATGTTGCAGAAACAACTCCGTTAAATATCAGAAAGGGTTACAAAGATAATGTTTTCCGTTTAACCCTGCATTACTATTTGCTTGTATGTTTACATCAACTGTTTTCATTATTTTGATTTTAAGACACAGATTAAAATTTTGACAAATCTATTAAGTAATAATGATTTTATTCGAAATGTATGGCGGCTGATGTTGACGTTTTGTAAAATCGTAATCTTGCATATACGGAGGTTCTTACTGGCATGTAATATTCATGACAACGCAGATCTAGCAAAAGTCCTAACATTATGTGTTCAATAACAAGATGGTCGGATTGCTTTTACTAGCTCTATGAGTAAATTAACAAATACATATTCCTTGAAATATTAACCAACTTACAATCTTTGTTGGTATTTTACACCGCATTGCGAAATGTATAGTAAATGACTATACATATAACATGCATAATTAAATGCAAAGGCAATAGTTTGTCACACAAATAAACTGCTAATACTAAAAATAATTTAAATATATGTCTCAAGTATAAATATATTTGTAAGATAAATATATGATGGTGATGATATTGGTTAGTGATGCAATTGTTATTGTTCTGTTCCAAGTTTATTATTTTTGTTTATTTTATGTAACAGTTCATAAATGATTGGTTTTTTGGTTTTGTTTAACATTTGAGTCACCTCAGTTCCTTTAGTTGCAGTTTAACTAAACACCAGATGCTAAACGAATGAAAGCTACTGTCCATCTAATGAAAGTTTGTAATTTTGTCTTTTTTTAAAGAGGAAAGGTCGATATATAATTATCATTCTTTACTTTTTTGGGTATAAAATTTCAGTAGCATGATATTTTTAAATCAATAAAAGATAGAAAACTGATTAACTTCGTATTCAAGTCTTTCCAAATCATCTAAAATTCATCAAAAGATATTCCCCACAGACTGACATATAATAAAAAACATTTGTATCAAATGAAATCCTGTTACTTTTTATTATTAGGAATTTCGCGTAGACAAAATGGGTTAGTATCGTAATGGATATATACAATGTAGTTAACTTCGTCTTTGAAACAATATACGTTTTTATGAATACTGAAACAAATGTTTACAAATGTGGCCAGCTTTTGACAAAGCTTATTCCTATGGAATGGCACTTACATGAAAGGTTCCATGATCATCGCCATATCTGTTGATGTTTACAAATGTTGAATACTGCTTAAGCCGGTGCTAAAGGGTATGGACAGCAGCTTGCATTTTTCAGTACTATCCATAAACATGGTCGTTCAAATCGAGCCTGCAACATTTTCAACTTTGGCATTTTGGAATTTCTTTAAGGATTGATTTGTAATAGACTTTTACAAATGCATCTTTCATTAATATATTAAGCACTATGGCAAGTTTAAAAACAGGCTCAAGAAAATGATCGTGAATATATCTACATGTATAATGAAAAATGATTTAAGTCGTGAAAGGGACGCCAATGAGCTTTTTGTCGAGAAAAAATAGCAGTGTCGAGATTAATCGATGCACGTCATTACCAGTAATTTGTATGCCAATTTCAGATCAATCGTTCACTGTTATTAGTTATTGTGCAAAATGACACATTTTCCATTTTAAGTGCCCCAGATGACCTATGTATTTTTTTAATGTTATGTTAATTATGATATCTTTTGTATTATCTCCGTGCATTTTCAGTTAGCCAATGTCTGTTTATAGGAAAAAAAACAAGGATATTTTAAAGTTAGCCACGGGAATTAGAACAATCATTGTATAATGAAGCATTTTAAGACATATTGTTTAAATGTTGTTAATTCTTAAATATTTTTTGTCATTTCATATTATGGGAATTTTATGAGAATAGAACAATTGTGTTTACATACCATCCTTGTTTTTCCAAAAGGAAAAGAAGATTATCACCTTAAAGATTTTGTAATGTTTGATGTGCTCTATTTTTTATTGAACCCCATTTAAACAAAAATTTGAAATGCTGGAAGAATTGTTTGAAGGTGGTATGATGAATTGTTTCAATATTGCTAATATGGAAAAAAATAGAACAAGTGACAAAATATAGAATGAATATGATTTCTTACTATGAGTGATGAGACTCATTGTTAAGATATTACAGACTTGAATCTGTTCCAAATATATTTCCCTTCATTGTATTAACCTAATTCTTTTCGACAGTTTTTTATTTGAGTCCAACGGTGTAATCGGTCAAACATACCATTTATTCATTGACACGTATGAAAACAATAATTAACTAAAGAAGTAAATAATCCACAAAAATGTTTTTTTTGCGTTTGCTCAAAATATGAATGTTAAGTCCCTTAAATCTCAATGAAATACGATATAAGGCTTGTGAAGATATAACTTAACATTTTCTTGTCAAAGCTGTAATGACAAAAATGTGGTAAACCAGAATTTGTGACAGACGCAATCAGTCCCTTGAGTTACTAATCTTGTGACTTCATCATTTTACTAGTGAAATACCTTAAAAAGGTTAGCCCGACGTCCCCGGCGGAATGGATTTTTTTAGATTTATTTCAGGAATTTCAGCGGGTTAAAACTCGTGGGTATTTGAAAACACAAGGGTTAATGTAACATTTAAATAGTGTGAAATAATGATCATTTTTATTCAGATTTAACACAAACAGTTTTTTATGACATTTAATACTAGACTCGCTTCACGCATTAGATATGGCTTTCTATTAACAATTGCCCAATTAAAATGGTAACTGGTAGCATTGTTTCTGCATCATTAAAACAACAACCATTATAATGAAATAAATTCCAAAATAGAACCTGAAGAAACACAAAACAAACACATTCATTCAAAATAAATACAAAAATAATAAAAAATCTTTAATTTACGATAAAATAAATGATAATGGAAAAGCAGTGAAACACGACTGTCACAACAAAAATAATTTAGCAGAGCTGGTAGGAAAAAATATTGACACGTGTCTTTACTTGAAAACCATTTTGTTTTTATTCTTAAATAATGTAAATATGACTGTACTTCTAGCGTGGTCTATATAAGTGAAGATCTATGGAAGAACATTGCCTGAATAGGTAACATGACCCAAAGTGCTTGCATAAACGGATAAAGAATTCTCCCTTACAATCTATTTAACGATTTCATATTATGTATTACTGCAAATCCGTTTAAGTTCAGTTGTAAATGTCAGTATAGAAAGAAATATGATGTTACATAATTTAATGACAATTTGTCTATGTAATATTCGTGGTTTTATGTTCAATACTTGTTCAGCTTGCTGATGAAGCACAAAACAAAGTTTAAGAGATAATCCAAGTAAAAGATCATCGTGTTTGTCATTTCAACCAATTTCACACTGTTCAGGAAAAATGATTTATTCTGTGCATTCCCATATGTTCAATTCCACCATCAGTTTTATCCCACTAGATTTTTTCTGCATTAAAATCCCGCATAAATGCATTCCCGACAAAGGTATTCTTAAGTGTATGCGAAGGGGCCATTCATCATTACAAAAATTTGAAACATTTTAATGGTTTTGGCGTTTTAGGTCTTAACAAAGCTAAGTTTGTTGTATTATTCTATAATCAAATCCTTGCACAATGCCTTCATTTTAAGAATTTTGCGATCATGGAAAAAAAAACTCAAGAGATATTCTGAACGAGGATACGAACAATTCTCTATTGTCGTAAGATTATGCTATACTAAATCAAGACTTATGCAGAACTATGGTGAAAATAAGTTCTTGTTTCAAAAAGTGCATGTTTAATGTTTTATAACAGATAAAAAAATAAGTCTCACTGAATTACTTTGATCTTATTAAAATACTTGTCTTGTTATTTTATCTGGCTTTAAAAATGCATAAACGTCACAGTAAATTCCTAATTATAACAATGATTTTTGTGTGATTCCTAGCCAATTTCAAGCGATAAAGGATGCACCGCTTTTTATTTTTGGGTCATTTTGCAAAAATTAAAACAACAACAACCACAACAACAACAAAAAAAGAAAACCACTAACCCTCATATTTTTATCTGAACTTTGACCCCATTTGTGTGACCTTGACCTTGGACACAGGGAACTTAATTTTTCACTCGACACTACGCCTCACAATGGTGAACACATTTGTGACCAGTTATATTGAATTCCCTTTTTGCATATAGAGGTTTTTCTCCGGACATGCGTTTTTAAATGATCTCTAAGTGTGATCTTGACCTTTGACCTAGAGACCTGTTTATGTGCGCGACACAGACTCTCATAGTTGTGAACATTTCTATAAAGTTTCATTAAAATTCTTTCATGCGTGTAAGAGATATGCTCCGGCCAAAAATGGACACAGCCCGTCCGCCCGCCAGCCAGGGGGAAACAACAATACGAGTGTATAAAATGAATGAAGCGTTTATTAAAAGGTCCATGTTAAATTCCATAACAAAATACACAGTTAAGATACAGAAGATAACATATTATAACAAATTTAATGTCTATGCAATCAAAGTTTAGCTGTGTTTTTTGTCTATTTTTATTTATCATGTACAAAATATATGATATTGATATTAATATAATAATATCATTTACAGACAGGTGAGCAAATTGAAACATATAATAGATATAGTTTGACACATACAGAAAAGAAACATCCATGCCGATAAAAGTTGATCGAATATCTTCTAAAATATGAATACATTGGCTCTCGGTACTTCACAATTTAAAGGAATCGGACAGCTTACTTCATGGTTGATAAATAAAATTCGAGAATTTAAGAACGAGGAGCTGCTGCATTGATGAAAATCCCTTGTCAATAGTTTCTTAAATAACTGAAAGAAAAATACTGTAATTTCCAATGATTGATAATATTATATATCGTTCTGTCGAATGTCCATTAGTGCTAGGCTTTCTTTTACATTCGGATAACCTCAGTTTTATGTTTTATCAGAAATTTAACCAAAACACGAGATGCTTAACGGTATTGCTTCTCAGACAAGATGACGATATCAAATTACAACTAATTAATATTCTAGAACTGACTTTCAGCAGCATGATATTGTAACATCAATAAAACATGGAACAGCTGATTAACTTTCGTATTCAAATCTTCCCAAATCATCTAAAATCCATCTAAAGATATTCCCTACAGACTGACATATAATAAAAACATTTGTATCAAATGAAATCCTGTCACTTCTCATTATTGGAAATGATACTTAGACAAAATTGCTTAGAAATAGGAGGCGACCGTAATGGGTGATTAGTAAAGATCATTTGTGAGACAAAATTAGCCTTTGTGAGTTCGGAAACAAGTGATAATATTTGTTAGAATGTTGATAATGCATGTTTCATGAAAGTATCGAATTGAAGATTTTCGCGAATTCAGAACAATGTTCTTTTAGTTGTTTATGTACAGTCATGATGCTATTACAAAGTCCTCAATATTTCCATCCGTAAAATTTGAATTAAAAAATAGCTGTTCTCTGTGAGATACTGGATATTAACTGAAAAACGGATTGACTGTGTTTTACGTGGCATTAACACAGTATAAGTCAATTTGGTGACTTTCCAGCTTTACTGGTGGAGGAAGATCTCAGGTGCCCGTTCGTGTATTATTTCAGGCACGAAGGGCACCACCGACTAGAGCGAGCTATATAGCATCCGTACATGAAATAACAAAAAATCCAAAGTCTCTGTTGGGATTCTAACCCACAGCGGTTAGGGGCAAATGTTGAAGTCAACGACCTAAATCATTCGGCCCCTAAAACAGTCACGCCCTGTCACGCTGTAGAGCAAAATCCAGTTTTCGTACCACGGTTAAGACAACAGTTATCCGCTATACGTTGTTTATAATTAAGATTGAAGATTAAGAAATTAAGATGGAGTTTCCAGCAACTCTTGTTTAAGTTTACTGTATTGTCTTAGAATACAAATAAGACATTTCTTATCGGAAAACAATCAATCAAAAAGTATTCTGTGTATCCGTTATACAGTTCTTAGGAAATAATAATAATCGTTTATAAAAAAAATTGTACAAGTAGGTTGAAAATAAATATTTTACAATGAATGCCGTTTATCAGCAACAAATTGTATAAACAACAACAACAAAACAATACAACAACAAAAAACAACAACAAAAAAACAACGCATTTATAAATTTAAAACAAAGAATGTGTGATAACATTTTATACCCTTCACTTTCATTTGATGTTTTCGTCAATTACATTACAGGTTTCTTGTGAAGAGCGTTTTTTACGATTCTAGTATAGTAAATATTTCTCTGGGTAACAAAGCGTTTCTTTGTCATTAAATTATAATTTTCTTTGCAAACAGTAAGATAATTTTCACAGAGATTTCCCCATTATCTCTTTAACAGAATGTTCCCGAATCCCATTGGATTTATCCTGCATTAAGTGACCAAACAGCCACACAAAATATTATTTTCATTTTTGCCGTGCTGGTGCAATCTATTACAGTAATTACACATATAGAAACAATTCCTGCCGGCAATATTGAGGAGGAAGAAGAAAAATAAGAAGAATAAGAAATAAACGAAGAAGGTTTTCTTTAAATTATATTGAACTTACAAATATCTTGTTATACATGAAAATTAATGCATAGTTCTAAAAAAAAATTCCACGACTAGTATTGAATACAACAAAATAACAATTATTCAGTTTTTAAAATCTGAAGTATACATAGAAATAATTATAAAATTAGATATTGTAAAGCAATAACAATTTTCAAACTATTTCATACTAATAAAGTATCTAACAATAAAAATAAAGAACATTGCTTAAGTCTAGGATATGAATCAAATAAATAAATAATTATTTTCACATTCGCTAAATAGATAACTTTGCTAAGATTGTTTTGAACTGATTGAACATATATTGTTTATAACGTGTACTTTACAAAATTTCAGATAAAGTTTATGATATTTATAGCACATAATTCCTATCATGTCTTTAATCTTCACAACAGACAGAAAGTGTAAAGTGTTGTTAATAATCTGTAAACAGTTGCGGGATACTTTATCTGTGTTTTATGTTATGTTTTGCCTTCCTTTGTTTCCATTCATTTTTGTTCATGTTGTTGAATTATTGCCTCAGCCGTTGCTGGAATGTTGGGCGTAAGATGTGTTACATCTTCGATCATCTCCACAATCTGAGCAGCCGCAATCAAACAGAGCTTTACTATTAGAAAATGATTTCTGTTCACTTAGTAAACATACAATATATTGTCAACAACTTTACATATATCAAACAATTAAAAAAAATAGAAAAATACAAATCAATTTCTGAGTTTAAATTCCATAAATTTCAAAAGTAAAAGATGAGTCAAGAAGAAAGAATGTCATAACTCGAAACTTTAAAGATATAAATATTCTTGTTCATTAATCTATCAGTGATCAAAAAGGGGAACACAGAGACAGGAAATTACTAAAATAGAAAAATGTATAACAAGAAAAAAAAAAAAATTTTTAATGCCATGTATAATGTTTCACGAAATACTTATGTCTCAAACTTTTTCATTGATGACGGGTTCCTCAGTGAAATGTGGTGTCACGTACATATTAATCATTTTTTATATTATTCGTTTCTGGAACACTTAAACTGTTTACACAAGTCCGGTGCGATGGCATTCTAAATGAAAAGAACTATTCTTCTTGTCACAACTACATTAGCAATCACTTCATTTAATAATGTTCTTAAAACATCTAAGTTCTAATGCTTTTACCGTCGTTAAAGTGAAAATCCTATGAAAGCATTACATTTCTCTTAAAGTCATATCTCCGGATATCTTAAGAAGTAAATGGTTACAAATAAGATTTGTCAGTAATGTTGCAGAAACTCCGTTAAATATCAAAATGGACCACCAAAGATATTACATAGCGTTTAACCCTACAATTTTATTTTCTTGTGCGTTTGCATTATCGTTATTTAAATTTTTATAGCACATGTTAAAATTTGTCAAATCTTTAAATTGAATATGATTTTATACGAAATGATTGGCGGCTACTGTTGAACTAATGTATAACTTGACTCGTATCTTTAATCTTGCAGATACGGAATACTATATGATATATATTTCCTTGGCATGTAATTTTCATACAAAAACAGGTCGAGCAAAAATTGATAACATAGTGTAAGATATAAATATGAGATTTATAAAAATTATCAGAAACTCCTTGATAAAGAGGGGTTTAACCCTTGAAACGTTGGAGGTTGTCAACTTTGTGGAGTAGATAATAATTATTTTTAATGGTCATAAACTAAACACCACGAATGAATGCTACCTGTCAATCTCATGAAAATTTGTAATTTGGTCTTTTTTAAAGAGGAAATTTCGATATTTAATTAGTATTCTTTATTTTTTTGAGTATGAAATTTCAATAGCATGATTTATTTACATCAATTAAACATAGAAAACCGATTAACTTCCGTGTTCAAATCTTTCCAAAACATCTAAAATTCATCAAAAGATATTCTCCAACAGACTGACATATAATAAAAACATTTGTATCAAATGAAATCCTGTCACTCTTTATTATCCGAAATGCCGAGTAGACAAAATAGGTTGGAAATAAGAGGCGATCGTAATGGATGTATAGTTTAGTTCATCTTTGAGACTAAATAAGCTTTTATGATACTATTTGTAATGGACGATTGCCATCTCTGTTAACCATGACTATTTATTGAAAAACAATACACTGATTTGCGGGTAGATTAAGATTTTCATGACATATTCAAATGTTCTTAATTTCTTATGTAAAACTATATGAAATTTATAGCACATTAGTGTTGATATTCATACCTTCAATTTCTTGTTTTTGAAAACAGGAATAAAAATTATTATATATAATTTGTTATGTTTGATATGACCTATTTTGATTCATCTCTATGAAAACAAAGATTTCAAATGCCTTTTCAAGCACACAGCAACACTATTAAGGTGGTATGAATAATTTTTTGAAGATTGCTAATATGTTACAAAGATTTCAAATGCTAAAACAACAGGGTTTTTCAGGATCACACGTACACCAATAAGGTGGTATGGATAATTTTTGGAAGATTGCTTATATGGATAAAATAGAACAACTGGCAAATAAAGGAGGAATATGATTTCTTAGTTAAACTGTGAGTGATGAGACTCATTGTTAAGATATTATAGATTTGAATCTGTTCCAAATATATTTACCTTTATTGTATTAACCTAAATTCTTCCGACAGCTGTTCTGTTGAGCCGAATGGTGTAATCAGTCAAATGTACCATTTATTAATTGGCATGTATGAAAACAATAATTAACTACAGAAGTAAATAATCCACAGTCAAGTTTTCGCGTTTCCTAAAAATGCGAATACAATGTATTTAGTATTTTAATTCTCTGTGAAATACGATATAAGGCTTGTAAAGATATAACTAAACATTTTCTCTTCAAAGCTGATGAATCCTGTATGACAAAAATGTGGTAAACCAGAATTTGTGACAGACACTATCAGTCCCTTGAGTTACTAATCTTGTGACTTCATCATTTTACTAGTGAAATATCTTAGAAAGATTAGCCCGACTTCCCCGACGGAATTGATTTTTAAGATTTATTTGACAAATTTGTTTCCCGAAATTTCAGCGTGTTAAAACTCGTGGGTATTTGAAAACACAAGGGTAAATATAACATCTAAGTGTTGTGAAATTATGAACTTTCTATTCAGATTTAACACAAAAAGCATTTTCTTATATTTAATACAAGACCCGCTTCATGCATAAGATGTAATAATATATAAACAATTGTCCAATGCACATACAATGGAGAATAGTGCATTGTTTTATTTTGCTTTATCAAAAACAACAATAATAATGCACTAAGAAAGAAGATCAGGTTATTCATTTGTAGATGTCGTTATTGAAAGAAATAATATATTGTGAAGCTATATAATTCATTTCAAACATTGCACATTTTCAACCATTGAATTGTAATAACAATTTTCGGGCTGCTAATATGCACAATTACACCGAGAGACACGTGTTTTTTTAATAACGACATTTTGTCTTGTATGTCATTTTATGTGTTCAGTAAAAATTATTTCTTTTGTTCAACTTGCTGATAAAAAAATATAACAAAGTTTTAGAGATGATCGGAGTAAAAGATCACTGTTTTTGTCATAAAGCTCATTTTTACAATGTTCTGGAAAGATGATTAATTCTGTGCATTCCCAGATGTTCAATTCCACCTTTAATTATATCCCACTAGATTTATTCTACATTAAAATCCCGCATAAATGCATTCCCGACAAATGTTTTATTAGGTGTATGCGAAGAGGCCATTCATCATTACAAAAATTGGAAACATTTTAGGCGTTTTAGGTCTTAACAAAGTTAATGTATTATTTTAAACAAAACCTTATATATTACCTTCGCTTCAAGGACTCAATATTGGGGTTATAGAGATACGGACTCAAGAGATATTCTAAAGAGGTTACGAACTATTCTCTATTGTAGTTAGACTGTGTTATTCGAAATCAAGACTTATGCAGGACTATGGTGAAAATAAGTTCCTGTATCATGTCTTATGTTTTATTACAGATTAAAAATCAATTCTCTCTAAATCACTTTCATCTTATAAAAATACTTGATCATAGAATATCGTGTTATTATTTTATCTGTCTTTAAAAAATGCATCAACGAGAAAAACCTTAATATTACAATAAAAGAATAATCGTGAAAAATTGAATTATGAATGCAATATAGCTCGTTCTAGAAAATACTTGATATTATATGAATCGATCCTTTTTTTTCTGCATCGACACGTAGATTTTCGTCCCCTGGGCATTTAAACGCCGTACTCAAATCCGGTCAAATGACACTCTAAGAGAAAAGAAAATCATTCATGACACATATACTGAAGCAATTTACATATTTGTATGTTTCTTTTACTAAAACTATTTGAATGTCTATGAAGTAAAACCTTATGAATGAATAACATTTCAAAAAATGATGATAAATATTTCAAAATGTTTAAACAGACCCCACGGTGATGAACAAATCCTAAAAAAACATAAAAAGGACTTAAAATTGAAAAATCCAGCAAAAGGAATACACTCATAATTAAATGGAATATCGAATTCTTTGTGTGTTTCTTGGTCGGCTTTAAGCGAAAGTAATGCAACACTTAAGGAACACACAAAAAAATAAACAAACAGAACAACTGAATATTATGGAAAACAGATTGAGGGAATGATCTGAAAATTTGCACAGAAGTTATCTGTCTTGACCTACACCAATATGTATACCAATCTCGGAAAAATATTTTCAGTCCCTACATGTCTCAGGGAGTCCCTTTAGAATTAAATCAGGACACAGTTATTAAATTCTTCAAACCGTTCGAAATTGCTAATTGTACTTTATTTACTAATTTAAGTGTATTCAAAGAGCAAATAGCCATTTATTGTAGAGAACCATATACACAAGTTTCGGCAAATCTTTAACAATTAAAGATATCTTCCTTTTCTTACACTAGTATATACAATAAATATTAATTTATCATTCTGAACCACAAGCAAATGGAATCATATAAAGGATATACTTTATCATACAAAGGAACTGTCTAAAGAAAATATAACTGATAGAAATATCAAATACAGATATAAATATTTACAATGATTGATGAACTATTTCATTGTTCTGTTTCATTGTATACATAGTATGTCAATAAGTAATGGGCTTTCCTTTTCATTCGGATGACCTCAGTTTTTATAGTTGTTTTCCCACGCAAGTTAGCACTAAACAAATTGAACGTTAGCTGTCCATCACATGGAAGTGTGTATAATTATTCGTTCGCATTGATATACGGTAAATGTATTACAACTTCGTCGAGAATGTGTATATACTATGGAAACAGAATATCAACAATATGATATTGTTACATTATTCTAGTTACACCATATTTGAACTGATTTTTTATCTGTTATAAAACATAAGAAATGCCCGAAATGATACAGGAACTTATTTCCACCATAGTCCTGCATAAGTCTTGATTTCGAATAATACAGTCTAACTACAATAGAAAATAGTTCGTAACCTCTTTAGAATATCTCTTGAGTCCTTATCTCTATGATCCCAATTTTGTGTCCTGAAAACGAAAGTAGTATATAAGGTTTTGATTGTTAAATAATACATTAACTTTGTAAATACCTAAAACGCCAAAACCATTAGAATGTTTCCAATTTTTGTTATGATGAATGGCCTCCCCGCTTACATCTGAATATTCGTTTGTCGGGAATGCATTTATACGGGATTTTAATACAGAATAAATCTAGTGGGATATAACCTAATGGTGGAATTAAACATCTGGGAATACACAGAATAAATCACTTTTCCTGAACATTGTGAAATTGGCTGTAATGATCAAAAACGGTGATCTTTTACTTGGATTCTCTCTTAAACTTTGTTTTATATTTCATCAGCAAGCTGAACAAAAGATATAAATGATATTGAACATAAAATATCAAAATTACATATAAGACAAATTATCACTGAATTATATAACATCATACTTTTCAATAACGACATTTACAAATGAATATCCTAATCTGAAAAGGATTTTCCATAAAACATATCGAGTTGTTCAATTGACTGTAAGGGCAAGTTAAGTTTTTTGAGGTCTACTTGTTTCTACATTCACCTCGGGTCATATCTCATTTAGACTATTTTCTTCAATATATCTTCACCGGCTTATATTGGTAAATAAAACACGCTAGTATTACAAATTCATGTTTGCATTATTTTAGAATCAAAATCAAAATGATTTACAAGTAAAAACATGTGCCAATTATTTACCAGCTCTGCTAAATTACTTTTGTCGTCTGGTTTGACTGCTTTTCCTTTGTCATTTTTAAACCTTTTATGCTTTCTTTATTTTTGTCTTTATTTTGGATGGATTTGTTTGTGTTTTGTTTCTTTGGGTTCTTTTTTTGCGATTTATTTCAATATTATTGTTGATATTTTCATAAAGCAGAAACAATGCTGCGTGTAACAATTTAAGTGGATTGGGCAATTGTTTATATAAAATATTTAATGCGTGAAGCGGGTCTTGTATAAGATGTTCTAAATACTGCTTATGTTAAATCTGAGTAATCATTTCACACTATTTTACTGTTATATTAGCCCTTGTGTTTTCAAATACCCGCGAGATTTAACACGCTGAAATTTCGTGAAATAAATTTGTCAAATAAATTCCGTCGGGGACGTCGGGCTAATCTTTCTAAGATATTTCACTAGTAAAATGATGAAGTCACAAGATAAATAACTCAAGGGACTGATAGTGTCTGTCACAAATTCTGGTTTACCACATTTTGTCATTTTAGGATTCCTCAGCTTTGATGAGAAAATGACTTATATCTTTACTAGCCTTATATCGTATTTCACAGAGATTTAAAATACTAAATACATTGTATTCATAGTTAGATGAAAGGTGATAACTTGTTTGTGGATTATTTTTTTCTGTAGTTAATTATTGTTTTCATACATGCCAATTAATAAATTGTACATTTGACTGATTACACCTTTCGGTTCAACAGAAAAGCTGTCGGAAGAATTTAGGTTAATACAATAAAGATAAATATATTTGGAACAGATTCAAATCTGCAATATCTTAACAATGAGTCTCATCACTCACAGTTTAACTAAGAAATCATATTCCTCCAGTTGTCTATTTTATCCATATTAGCAATCTTCAAATAATTATCCATACCACCTTATTAATGTTGGTGTGACCTTAAAAAAAACCCCAATTGTTTCAGCATTTGAAATCTTTGTTTTCATAGAGTTGAATCAAAATAGGTCATGTCAAACATAAAAAAATGTATTTAATAATTTTATTCCCTTTTTGAAAAACAAGAAATTGAAGGTATGAATATCAACACCAATGTGCTATAAATTTCACATAGTATTACATGAGAAATTAGGAAAATTTGAATATATCATAAAAATCTTAATCTATTCGTATATCAGTGTTTTGTTTTTAATAAATAGTTATTGGTTAACAGAGGTGGCAATCGTCCATTACAAATAGTATCATTAAAGCTTATTTAGTCTCAAAGACGAACTTAACTATACATCCATTACGATCGCCTCGTATTTCTATCCCGTTTTGTCTATGTGATATTTCTAAATAAATAATAAAAAGTGACAGGATTTCATTTGATACAAATGTTTTTATTATATGTCAGTCTGTGGAGAATATCTTTTGATCAATTTTAGATGATTTGGAAAGATTTGAACACGGAAGTTAATAAGTTTTCTATGTTTTATTGATGTAAAAAAATCATGTTTCTGAAAATCATACTCGAAAAGATAAAGAATAATAATTATATATCGAAATTTCCTCTTTAAATAAGACCAAATTACAAACTTTCATGAGATTGACATGTAGCATTCATTCGTTTAGCGTCTGGTGTTTAGTTTATGACCATTTAAATAAATAATTATCTACTCCACAAATTTTCAACCTCCAATGCTTCAAGGGTTAAACCCCTCTTTATCAAGGAGTTTCTTATTATTTGTATAAATCTAATATCTATTTTACACTATGTTATCAATATTTGCTCGACCTGTTTTTGTATGAAAATTACATGCCAAGGAAATATGTATCATATAGTATTCCGTACCTGCAAGATTAAAGATACGAGTCAAGTTATACATTAGTTCAACAGTAGCCGCCAATCATTTCGTATAAAATCATATTTAATTTAAAGATTTGACAAATTTTAACAAGTACTATAAAATTTAAATAACGGTAATGCAAACGCACAAGAAAATAGTATTGTAGGGTTAAACGCAATGCAATATCTTTGTGGCCCTTTATATTCACCGGAGTAGTTTCTGCAACATTACTGACAAATCTTATTTGTAACCATTTACTTTTTAAGATATCCGGAGACATGACTTTTAGATAAATGTAATGCTTTCATAGGATTTTCACTTCAAAGACGGTCAAACCATTAGAACTTAGATGCTTTTTGTACATTATTCAAAGATGTAAATTGCTAAAGTAGTTGTGACAAGAATAATTGTTCTTTTAATTTAGAATGCCATCTCACCAGACTTTTGTAAACTGCTTAAGTGCACCATAAACAAATGATATAGCAAAATGGTTAACAAGTACGTGATATAACAAGACACTAAGGAATCATTTATCAATAAAAAAGATTGTATGTGACATAAGTATTCCGTAAAACATTGTACATGGCATTACAACTTTCATTATATTTTTAGTTTGTTTGTATTTTCTAATTACGCTTTTATTCCATTTTAATAGTTTCCTGCCATTGTGTTCCCGTTTTTGTTCACTGATATAGATAAATGAACCAAACTATTTATATCCTTTGAAGTTTCGGGTAATGAGATTCTTTATTCTTGACTCAGCACTTACATTTTCAATCTATGGAATTTAACTCAGAAATTGATTTATAAGACATACTGTCATAAATGTTATTTTTAATTTGTTGACATTTAAAAAGATGTTGACAATATATTTGATATATATTGTATCATTTTCAAAAGTAAAGCTCTGTTTAATTGCGGCTGCTCATTAGAGATAATGAAAGATGTAATACATCTTACAGCCCCAGCACCGGCTAAGCCAATAATCCATTAACAATGAATGAAACCGGAGGAAGTTTTTAAGCAATATTAAAACACTTTGATAAAGGCAGGGACAGATTTTAAAAAAATGATAAAGAACACTTAACGCTTTATGATTTAGGACTTGAAGTGTAATAGAAATTATATTCCATAAATATTATAAAATTTATCTAATTTTTTCTACAGTACACGTTACAAACAAATCTTAGTTTAATCAGTACAGAACAATCTTAGCAATCTTATCTATTTAGCGAATGTGAAAAGAATGATTTATTAGATTCATATCATAGACTTCCCTTGATGATCTTGTTTATCATATTTTAACAATTTTCGTTATATTATTTGTTAGATACTTTGTTAGTATGAAATAGTTTGAAATTCATTACTTCTTTAGAATATCTGATTTCATAATTATTTGAACTGATACTCCAGATTGTATATACTAAATATTATTTTGTTTTGTTATATCTAATAACAGCCGTGACAAAACGTTTTAGAACTATAGATTAGTTTTGATGTATAAATTTAGAAGTAAATTAAATAAGTTTAATAATTTTCTCGTCGTCTTCTACATCTGTTGAGTCCGTTTCTTTTTCTTCAATATTTCCAGCAGGAATCGTTTCTATTTGTGAAATCAAATTTACTGTAATAGATTGCAACAGCACTGCTAAAATGATAACAATGTTTTGTGTGGCTTTTTGGTTACTAAATGCAGGATAAACCTTATGGGATTTTTGAACTTTCTGTTAAATAACTAATGATGAAAATTACCGTACTGTTCACAGAGATTTCCAGATTTCTGAAAACTTGTGATAATAATTTAATGACAAAGAAACGCTTTGTTACCCGGATGAATGTGTACTTGTGTTGGAATATTAACAAATGCGCTACATGGGAAACCTGCAATGTAATTGATGAAAAAACTAATGTAAATGAAGGGTACAAAATGTAATCAAATAACCTATGTTTTAAATTTACAAATGCGTTGTTGGTTTTTGATAAAATCTGAGCTGATAAACAGCATTTATTGTATTATTTTTATATACGTATAGGATCATCATTATTTCTCAAAGAATAATATTTCTGTTTGTATGTTTGTTTGGTTTTACAACACCAACACAATTTAGGTCATATTGCGGAAACTAAAATGGAAAAGTGACTTTGTCTTACGTAGGGTATTAAAAACTTAAAGCAACACCACGGGTCACAACAACCTCACCTGCTGGAGCTAAGAGATGTATAGACTCTAGTAATTCGAACCCACAAGGGCTAATTTCGTCTTACAGATGGTCTTTTAACACCCATTACGGTCGCCTCCTATTTCTAAGCAATTTTGTCTATGTATCATTTCCAATAATGAGAAGTGACAGGATTTCATTTGATACAAATGTTTTTATTATATGTCAGTCTGTAGGGAATATCTTTAGATGGATTTTAGATGATTTGGAAAGATTTGAATACGGAAGTTAATCAGCTGTGTCATGTTTTATTGATGTAACAATATCATACTGCTGAAAGTCAGCTCTAGAATAGTAATGAGTTGTTATTATATATCGTCATTTTGTCTGAGAAGCAATACCGTTAAACATCTGTTGTTTTGGTTAAATGTCTGGGAAAAATTAAAACTGAGATTATCCGAAAGTAAACGAAAGCCCAGCACTAATGGACATTCGGCAGAACGATAAATAATATCATCATTCATTGGAAATTTCAGGGCTTTTTCTGTTATTTAAGAAACTATTGACAAGGGATTTCATCAATGCAGCAGCTCTTTATATCTCGAATTGTATTGATCAACGATGAAGTGAGCTGCCCGATTCATTAAATTTTTGAACACCGGGAGTCAACAGTGCTCGTATTAATATTTTTTGTAGATATTTCGAACAAATATTTATCGACATAGCTGTTTATTTCTTTATGTTACAAACTATGTTCATTATCTTTTTTCAATTTGCTCGCCTGTCTGCATATGATATTTTTTATATATTATTATCAATAGAACATATTTTGTCACATTGTAAATAAAAATTGACAAAGAACGTTAATTGTTAATGAAGCTACATATTGATGGCATAGAAATAAAATTTGTTATAACCTGCAATCTACGGTATATTAATTTTAGATTTTGTTGTGAAATTTAACATATATCCTAATATCAACATTTTTTAATTTGTCGATAACTATGTTGCTGGAATTCCATTTTACATTGCTTTATACTGCATATTTACCAGTGTTTTTGTATCATTTACTATTTTAAATTGTTCCTAATGGAGATTAATACCACGGTATGTAGGTTAGTTCAGAGCCCCTCATTTTAGATCTGACAAACTAGTACTAAAATCATATCAGATATAATGATAGTAGGGCTCATACCAAAATACGCGGTTGAGAGGATGACACATCACTAAGCAACCGCACTCATCTAATTCAGTTTTAGGATTGATACACGTTAGTGTATTTATTGTGTACAGGTACCATACACCACAGTGTCAACGTGTTTCAATGTTTGACATATTGCAAATTTCAAAGCAAAAGGAATCAAATGCCATTTTTACATTCTTCCGGTGATCATGGAACCTTGAATGAAAGTGCCATCCCATTAGAAGCGGCGTATGTAAAAAGCTGTCCACACAATGTTTTATTATATGTCAGTCTGTAGGGAATATCTTTTGGTAGGGAATATCTTTTGATGGATTTTTGATGATTTGGAAAGATATGAACAAGGAATTTAATCAGTTTTTCATGTTTTACTGATGATACATTATCATGCGGCTGAAAGTTTATACTCCAAAAAGTAAAAAATAATAATTATATATCGACATTTTCTCTTTAAAAAAAGACCAAATTACAAAAATTTATGGGATAGACGGGTGGCCTTCAGTCGTTTAGCATCTAGTGTTTAATTAAACTGCAACTAAACAAAAGCTGAGGAAACTCGAATGTTAAACAAAACCAAGCATTTATGAACATAAAACAAAGATAATAAAACTTGGAACAAAACAATAAATAATACAATCATCAATCAATTTCATCACCATCATATATTTCTATTACAAATATATTTGTGATTGATATTTCATTTTAATTATTTTAAGTACTGGCTGTTTATTTGTGTGACAAACTATTACCTTTGCATTCAATTATGTGTGTTATGTGTATGGTTATGTAATATACATTTCGTAATTCACTTTAAAATATCAGCAAACGATCGGAAATTTCAAGGACCAATTTGTATGTTAATTTACGCATAATAAAAACTATCAGACCAGTTTGTTATTGAACACAACGTAAGAATTTTTACTACATATGTGTTTTTATGAATATTAGATGCCAAGGAAATATACCATATAGTATATACTCATTATCTGCAAGAGGAAAGTTTTACAATAATTCAACTGTAGCCGCCATATATTTCGTATAAAATCATTATTACTTGACAGATTTGACAAAATTTAATTTGTGCTATATTGAGATATCGAAAATAGCTAGCCTAAGACCTAATGTAAACGCACAAGCAAATAGTATTGTAGGGTTAAAAGCAAATTTTGTGGCTCTTTATATTTAACGGAGTAGTTTCTGCAACATTACTGACAAATCTTATTTGTAACCATTTACTTTTTAAGATATCCGGAGACATGACTTTTAGAGAAATGTAATACATAGAATTTTCACTTCAAAGACGGTAAAAGCATTACAACTTAGATGCTTTTAGAACATTGTTCAAAGATGTAAATTGGTAAAGTAGTTAGGACAAAAATAGTAGTTCTTTTCATTTAGAATGCCATCTCACCGGACTTGTGTAAAATGCTTAAGTGCATCAGAAACGAATAATATAGCAACGTGATGAACAAGTTCGCGACACCACATGCCACTGAAGAATTATTCATCAATGAATATGTGACATAAGTATTTCGTGAAACATTATACATGGCATTTCAACTTTCATTATACTTTTAGTTTTTGTTTTTCGAATTAATTTATTGTTCCATTTTCATAGTTGTCTGACTTTGTGTTTCCGTTTCCCTTTTAGATCACTGACAGACTAAAAAACAAGAATATTTCTTTTTTTAACGTTTCGAGAAATGACATTCTTTCTTCATGACAAGTACATTTGCAATTGATGAGATTTTGCCTCAAAAATTGATTTACAAGACATAGACATAGTATCTATATTGTTAATCATTTGATATGTGTACAGATGTTGGCAATACATGGTATGTTTATTAAGTAAACATACATATGTATATCATTTTCAAAAATAAAGCTCTGTTTGATTACAGCGGTTCAGGAGAGATACTGTAAGATGTAACACATCTTACGCCCACCATTCCAGCAACGGCTTAGGCAATAATTCAACAAAAATAAATGGAAACGAAGGAAGGCACAACACAACATAAAATCACTGAGATAAAGTACATGGCAACTTTTTACAGATGCTAAACAATCCTTTACACTTTCATTATGTTGTGAAGATAAAAGGAATGATAAGAATTATGTGCCATAAATATTATTAACTTTATCAGTGCACAACATCATTAGTTCAATGAGTTCCAAACAATCATAGGAAACTTCTCTATTCAACGAATGTGAAAAGAAATGATGTATTAGATTCGTATCATAACAATTTAACAATGTTTGTAATATTTACTGTTAAATACTTTATAAGTATGAAATAGTTTGGAATTTGTGACTTCTTTGCAAGATTTAATTTTAATCATTTGAGCGAATACTTAAGATTGTAAAAAGTGAATTATTTCTTATTTTATTATATCTTATAACAGCCATGACAAAACGGTTAGAACTCGTTTAGTATTAACCTAAGTGTTTAATGGGATATATGTATAATAAAACTTTCATCTTATTTTTCTTCTTCAATAATTTCCGACAGGAATTGTTATTATGTTTGTAATTACTGTGAAAGATTGTACCAGCACTGCTAAAATGATAATTATTGTGTTTGTGGATTTTTTGATAACTAAATGCAGGATAAACCTTATGGGAATTTTCGGTTATAGAACTAAATTAAATGATGAAATCTCTGTGAAGATTATCTGACTGCTTGAAAAGATTTTCAGATTTCTGAAAACTTAAAAATAATTTAATGACAAAGAAACGCTTTGTTACCCAGAGGGAGAAATGTGTACTAGTACTTGAATCATAAACAAGAGCGCTTTACGGAAAATTTTATTGTTTGTTTGGTTTTACGGCGCACCAACACAATTTAGGTCATATGGCGGAAACATAAAAGGAGTGATGATTTAGCTAACCTCCGTGCTGGAGCGATGAGATGCATATACTCCAGTTATTTGAACCCTTACAATCACGCAGGAATGAATAGTGGCTGCAAAACTGATGTCTCAAATATTAAAGGCAATGCGGAAGCCAGAAAGGTGGCAAAGAATAATATAAATTAGATAAAGGGTAACATGAATATTTGTATTAATGATTGATTGTTTTCCAGTAAATAATATCTTAATTGTATTCTAAGAGTAAACATAAACAAGAGTCTCTTAAAAAGATCTTTCTTTGTATCTTTATTTTAGAAGAAGTGGCCAATTAAACACGTGACCTATTAAAATAAGTTGCTATGACGAGTCGAATTCAAAATTTCGTGAACAATGCCTGAGCTAAGGTAATGAAATTTTAATTATGTTTTAAAAGATGTATATTCTAAATAAAATAAATGATATATTTGAACATTGCGCTTGAAACAAATTGTATCTGTATAAAATAAGATTAATCTTTTAAAGCTTATCGGCTTATATGTATAAGATACATCACTAAACTGATAAAGTCATATGATTATAAACCCATTTCATTTAAATCAAGAGACAGATAATTCAAGTTTATCACATTTTCACATTAAAGGATTCTGCCTGATTGACGAGAAAGATATTTTTGTCAAATTATTCGCGCTACAACGTATAGCGGATAACTGCTGTTGTACAAAAACTGGAGTGATCAGGTTTTGCTCGACTCCGTTGGAATATATATATTCACAGGACGTGACTGTTTTAGGTGCGTCAGTGGCCGATTGGTTTAGGTCTTTTACTTTTAACCACTTGCCCCTAACCGTGGTGGGTTTGAAACCAGACAGGGCCTTTGGATTATTGCATGTGAGGAAGCTTTGAAATTCTAACAAAGATCCACGTAGACACTTAACATGAGCAAATATGCCAAGGATGATACAAAACAGACTCAGAATTACTATTTAAAAAGCGATTTTTTCATTCGATTCGTAGCCTGATTTGAGTTATATCGTTCTTCACTTCTAGGTCATTTTGTTCATTGAAAAGTGATTATTCTGAGAAAAACGTAGTGAGCAATTATTTGCATTTTTTCGCACAAATCATATTATTAGTCCTGACTTACATTAAATCGTACACCACTTCAAAAAAATAAATTGTTGAAAAAAGTACTGTCAAAATAGCATAGTGGAGTCCCTTTTAACGTACAAAATACATTAAAAAACTAAGAATATTTTTTCGCGGAAATCTTCAATTCAATACTTTTTTGAAACATGCATTTTAAGCAATCTAACAAATACCACCACAATGTGTTTCTAAATTCACAAAGGCTAATTTCGTCTCACAGATGATCTTTAAACACCCATTACGGTCGCCTCCTATTTCTAAGCAATTTTGTCTAAGCATCATTTCCAATAATGAGAAGTGACAGGATTTCCTTTAAATACAAATGTTTTTATTATATGTCAGTCTGTAGGGAATATCTTTAGATGGATTTTAGATAATTTGGAAAGATTTGAATACGGAATTTAATCAGCTGTTTCATGTTTTATTGATGTTACAATATCATGCTGCTAAAAGTCAGCTCTATAATAGTAATGAGTTGTAATTAAATATCGTCATTTTGTCTGAGAAGCAATACCGTTAAGCATCTGTTGTTTTGGTTAAATTTCTAACACAAAATAAAACTAAGATTATCTGAATATAAAAGAAAGCCTAGCATAATAGACATTCGACAGAACGATAGATAATATCATCATTTATTGGAAATTTCAGTGTTGTTGTTTTCTTTTCAGTTATTTTAGAAACTATTGACAAGGGATTTTCATCAATGCAGCAGTTTCTCGTTTCTTGAGTTTTATCCATCAACCATCGAATGAGCTGTCCCTTGAAAATTGAAATACCGAGTATCAAATTTGTCTAAATTTTCAGTAGATATTTCTATCAAACTTTTAGAAGCTTTCCATCGTTTAAAACACTTTGTGGAAATAACAAAGTCCTTGACGCTTTATTAATAAATGTCGGAAACGTAAACTAGCGATGTTTGTCGATATTTTTTAATTAAACGGTGGATATTTTTCTTTAAATTAAGTTACATAGCTTCTTTCATGATGGTAAAGTTAATGACAATTTTGTGATAATGAAATAATGTTGAATATACTAAACGGAAAAAGTCGCCTAACAATCAAAAATGAAAACCATGAAAAGCTAGGTTTAAAATTTGATTAAATCAAATGAACGACAGGGCAAGCTACCGTCCATGCACACAAGCACCAACTCATGCATAAATAAGAAATATAAATATAAAATGCGACAAATAAGGAATCTGGAAAGAAAAACATATTGTGTAAGCTTTAAATATCTAGTTATGTAAACGTCTTGCTGTTAATTAAGTGTTTAGGATATGTGTAAATGTAAACGTAGAGGCACATATGTTAAATACTATAACTCGATATGAATCTGGACATCTTATTAACCCTCGAGCTGTTTCGAACATACATTAAAAACACGCAGTGTATCAAAATATTAAAAAATTGTAAACAATTTAAATAGGTTTAGTCACATTATTGAATAGCCGTAACTTTATATAGGTTATCATATTAAAGTCAACCATGCTAATTCAATATAAATTTAATATAATAACCAACTACTATTTACCGTAAACCATAGAAGAAGAGTTTTTAATATTACACAGGAATGGTTAAATTTCTATTTCGAAGTTTTGCTATTTTCTTTATTTTTGTTTTATGTATTGGCATTATAAAACATAATTACAAATGTAAGCCTTAACTTTCATTGTTCTGTAAAGTTGTTTATCAATTCTATTGAATTCTTTAGCGGCCACAAGACTGAGTGGCTTAAATTGCTGAATTCGTAATGACTAGGTATGTAATGGTTCAGTGACTGAGGATGGATTTTTATTAAAAGTTGGAAAATTAGCATTAGACCTATATATTGAAGGTGTGACACTTATTTATAAAATATATATTTTGTATAATTTCAGAGGTGAAAAGGAATGCTGAATTTGATTCAATAGCACACGAAAATTCTGATAAAAGTCTAAGTATGACCCCATTTTTTTACAAAGTTTTAAAATTAGTGCTGAAGAAATCATTCTTGACAATACTTCAAGAAATGTTGCACTGTTCCTTTTTTTTTGCCTTTGTGTTCAATTTTAACCTTTTTTACAAAAGTTTTGACAAGATAAGAGAGTTTGACCTTCCGACATTGTTTCAATAAAAGATAAAAGATATGCATAAATTATGTTGCATCTGAAATACAATAAATGATATACACTTGCAATCAATATTGCATGATATACCTAAAATAAAAAAGACACGTCTTTATAACATATCTGTCGTTTTTAAAACATAAAAGTTTTTGGTTTGTCATAAAAGTAAATTGTTCATGATTTTCTCAAAGCATCAGATGTTTAAATTATATATAATTAAAAATATTAAAATTTTTCAAACTGCTTTGTTGCTCGTTCTTAGCTGTAGATGAAGACTGTAACGAGACCTTTGCAGCAACTCTAGAGGAGAACCTACATGTTGTTGAGAACTACCCTGGTGGTACAGCGGATAGTTACATGTGGAAAATTGGTGGATCTCTTAAACAGCCAATCACTCAAAGACAAGGCAGCCCCGTGCTAGTAACAGCAATTTCCAGTCAATATTTTCCACTTCTATTTGGCCTTGTAAAATCATATCATGGCCGTGCTGTCAACCGGGTGGAAGGAGTAAAAATAGATTTTTTGATTTACGACATCGGAATGACGAAATTACAAAGGAATCTTATAAAGGTAAATAAAGACATTTAGATTGTGTGTAAATTGAGCCTGACGTTACAAAAACAAAATATTCGTAGTCTAGATTACAAAACGAAATTCAATTATATATGACACAATCCTAATGAAAGTATACATACATATAATTAATAATATCATTATGCTATACATTTTCATATTTTTCTATAAAAACATAAAAACATTGGTTATTGAATGAACCCATATGTCATATAATTTATAATTTTATTCAATATAATTCTAGTAGACTTGATTATGTGTATATAGCATTTTCTCAAAATAGGACTTTTAATTAGGTAGCCAGAAAGATTTAATAGCGAAGCAATTGACAAAAAGTCAAACAGCAATATGGATCTGTTTTGAATTTCATAACACCAACGTGCCGATTTTGATGTTGTACACGCAATATCTATAAAACGAACTCCTGGTCTCAGTAAAATGATGTAATAATTGTGATAAAAAATAAGTTTTGGTCGGAGTAAATTCTGCAAGATAAAGCATCTTCACATCTTCATTGAGCTAAGAAAACTATTGCGTAATCTTTGAATATAAAAGAGAAAATTGCTTCATCTTTTACGGAATAGAAGGAGAGGTAAAACTATATTTTATAGGAAAGTTTGAACAAGTAACTTTAGGAAATGCAATTAAGTCTGATACAAATGAATGGTATTTTTTCCAGGACTCTGGGATGCCTTTTGAAATTCGTAAATTCCCGTTTGACCAATTCCCGACACATGTTAAAGCTCTAAAGTATATGGCATGGAAGCCTATAATAATTCAGGTAAGTGTATTACCCTTTTATAAGTTTGTAGACGATGAATCATTTCTCATTATTCAAGTCTTAAATGCTCATAGAAAAAGAAGAAAATTCACTGACAATACTTTACGCCATTTGGTATTTGACGTCACACACGACGACATATTGTTAAACACTTTTTCATTTTCAGATACTTCTTATGGAGTTTGGATTTGTATGGTGGGTGGATTCTTCAGTCCGATTTAAAACATTAGATGTTGAGAATGTATTTTGGGCAGCTAAAAGATATGGATTGCTTTTTAACATTTTCCCTGAAATGGTTAAGAGGAATTTAACCAAAACTACAGATGCAAGAACTTTTAAGTACCTAGGCGAAGACAGTTGTAAATTCAGAAATTTTCATGTCACGGATGCAAACTCTGTTCTTATCTATTTTAATTCCGTTACCAGAGTACTTATCCGCGCATGGACAAGGTGCGCATTAGATAAAAACTGCATCGCGCCACACGGATCAAAACATTGTGACGTCAGTGCGCCTTATACCGGAAGTTGTCATAATTACGATAAATCGGTGTTAGGACTTTTAACAAGCCGAGTTTACCATAAAGAGAAAACGAATTCATTTATGAAAGTTTTGAGTGAAGTTATAATAATAAATCGAACAGACACAATAACAAATAATTGCAAAAATGATGTTTGTGAATTTTAACCCTTACTAGGCTGAATATCATAAATGGATTTTCGATCTGAAAACAAAATCATTAATCATTTTATTGTGCTTAAAGATCCTGTATGTTTTATGATTGATATTGATACTGTGTGTATACCACACTTGCAAAAAATATATGTATATAATTATGTAAATAAAACAATTTTCAAACATCAAAGACTATGTAAAATGTGTACTTCAAGTATTTGTGCACATTATATTTAATCAATAAATTACATGCATTCATTTCTTATTGGAAAATTTGACTTAAAATTTATAAAAGATAAATTTCTAATTACCTCCCTTTATTTACATGAAATGTTAAATTGTTTAATATCTTTAAAAATAATGCTTATTGGAACTTACAATATTGACAAATCTTAATTTGAGCATCATATTTATGAAATAAAACCATGAAAAAATTGTGTTACAGGATCTATAATGAAAAACGAATACGGCCCGGATTCAATTGATTCAGTAGATTCAATTGCCGCCAGTAGTTAAAGGGTTTAAATTACATTTGGAAGTGTAAACAATACATTTATGTCTAGTTTTTACTCGAAACCGGTGTCGGTGACCCCGATTGTAACGCATAAAATGTTGTTATTATATTCTTAGATTATTCAAAGTTTAAATAAATTATATGTGGTTGTTTTCGTATTACAAGATGTCTATATGAACCCCTAGCATATGCCTATAGTCTAAAGTGAGATTTGTAACAAAAGCATTATAAAATTAGATACGTGAATTTAGAAAATTCATGATCAAAAGAAGAACATTCCCAACTCAACCGGTCCCAATGCAACGGATATGACATAACACTTAAATATCTTCTAAATCGATAGTCGGAAGAAATTGAAATTATAAATTAATTTTTAATTATTAAAATAAAGTGATGATAAATTACGAAACGCGATTTTCATCACAGCACTTGGCCCAAAATTATACCATATAATTATTATAAGACGTAGAAATTGACTGCTAGTGTTCGGAAGATTTTACTCATTTTACTATTTTCCATGACATATATTTAGCTGACTTAATTACGAACAGTGCGGACAATGTTCAGACGGCACAAATGTGCCGGTTGACTTTCGAACACATTGGACACATCGGTAAATATTAAATCATTATCAGTATAAATACATATTTAAGAATGTATTACACCATGATTTTAACAAATATTTAATTCTATCCGAAATTATTATATCCGAAATTTCTTCCTTTGAGATGTTGCTTATGAAATTTGGGGTCGTATGGTGGACTGATACAACCGTTCGCGTTCAAAATTGATCTTAGCCTTCTGAAACCAAAATTAATAACCCTCCAGTAAAGAGCCAAACCAGTCTGCACATCCGTGCAAAGTTTATGACTGTCGAAAGTGCCAACTCTCTTATGTTGTTAAAACTTGTGGTCCAACCATTTTGCTTTTTATGGACAACTACAGCATCCATTTAAATTTATACTGTAGTTTTATTCGTTAAGGTTTTGTCTTATGTTTGTGTGTGACATTGTATATGTTTTGTATTGAAAGAAAAAAAAGCAATAAAATATGATTAAACTAAACAATAATTGACTGTACCAAAAATAGAAGCTTGATAAAATCCAAAGTTTGCCTGTCCTTTAGCATGGAATGTCAAGCAAAATTGTACGAATGATTTATACGTCTTTAAACAAACTATATAATTTTGTCTGTTTATAGTAACAAAAATTGTGAGTCTCCTATTAAAGCGGGAAGGGCACACAATTTGTTACATTTAAATGCTATTAAATGGTTTACAGTACATGTATAAATAAATAATTTAAACCGACAATATTTAATTATTTCTCCCAAAACTGTTAAGGCATGCTTAAATTCGACTTTTAAACGTTTAAGCGAATTTGCTATTTATTACTGATATTAGGTCCTTCCGGTCATTTCATGTAGATCATATCGTAGTTTTATTTTCGTCGTTAAAATTGATGGTCATGATACATCATGAAATTTCAGAGGTATTTTCAAAAAGTTGGATGTAAATTAAAAATGAAATGGAAACTATGTTTGAAGAAATTCCGAGGTACATTATATTATTTTTTAAAAGAAGGATTTTGTGATTTATTATTGACGTTGTAGATTAGGCGATTGTTAATAATAATTCGAAATATTACATTGTATATATGTATGAAAAAAAAAAAAGAAGTAGAGCAAAATGTCACAATTTTCTTTATGATGTTAAGAACAAAAACTTTTTAAATTTTACTCTTTTGGCCACCTCTAAAGTTTCCATTATATCTATTGTAAGATCAAAACGAAGATTTAAATTGAATTTGTTTTTCATCTATGACTTGAATTGAGTATATCTTCAAATTGGATATACTTTTATTTATGAGATACAATGTACATTATTGTTTCATTATTGTGTTTCTTTTTATGTAAATTAAATACAGATCCCCGATTTCATTTTAAATTTTTGAAATAATGCGATTATGACATATATTACTAGTATATACATGTGCGATTCTGCTTTTTACAAGATGTGTACCAGTTTTAAAAGAGTGTTTAATTTGCAAGTTAGCTTCTAAAAAATATACTGATTTGAGCTTGTATAAAAATTTCTGATCATATACATGTATTTGTTCTTTCAGATGTATCATTACAATTCGCTATCGTTGTCATAGTGATGACTCTCGCTGTTTGTGGACTTTTGCTTGGAGATACATTCTATGGTAATGTGTATATTATTGGTGAAGTATAATGGTTTGTAGGGGTTAAATATAAACGGTAAAGAAATGTGACAAAAACCAGATTTTCAAACGCAAAAAATAACCGCAAAAACAACACCTAGGCTGATATAAGCGCAATGTCTAGATGTATCGGTCTTATAATAATAACATGTGTATGTTCATTTGTTATATATTAAAACAAAACGTATATACTTTTACAAACTACATGTTAGCCAAATAAAAAAAGAAAAACAAAATTCATTACATCAGAAATTTTGGTTTGATACTGTGACACATGTATGTAGTATTTGTAAATAAATGACAATTCAGTTGTTTACTTTTCTGTAAAAGATAAGAAGAAAAATAAACAAACAATAGTTGCATCAAATCTTAGTAATAGTACATAATTAATTTGAGACATATATGAGGACTTTTTTTAATTGAAACGCAATAATTGAGTGTAAGGAGAATCAATACGAAGTCAAAACATGGTTTTTCAAGCACAATACATGTATAGGTAAACACTTTGTGAATACATCGTGTCATTAAAAACTCTGGCAGTGTTTTTAAGAAAGGACCAAATTATCTTGACCAGAAGTAGTGACTGTAGGTTCTAAAATATAGTTTTTGAATTTACTCATTTCAAGTAAACATATTCAGTTAGACTTTCCTAGATTTCAATAAATTTCTGAAATAGAGGACATGAAGAAGAAGAAGAAGGAGAACTTTTATTTTGTACTAAAGCCATAAAAAGAGCCATTGACAAAGCATCAATATATATATACATACAAAAAACAGAAACATAGCAATACGTGACAAGAAGTCGAGATGGCATGTGTATTCACGGGAAATAAGTTTTTGGTAAATGGGAAACATGTATATCTTTAAAGCATTTTGACAAAGAACTTTCAATAAGGAATTGATAGATAACCAAGTCTGTCCGAAATGCCTGAAAAAGATATGTCTTTATAAAGGCATATGTACTGAAGCAATTTGCAATTTAAATTGCTCACGTTTTGCTGAAACAGATGGCAATTTAACTCGTACATGTGCATACGAGAGAAGTAAATGGTTTGCTTTAAATGTTTTATGTTTTCCCTTTTAGATCATTCTGTGTCAACAGAAATAAATCCAGTTGGAAAATATGAACTGAATGATGGATCAAAGTGTAACTATGCATTTATTTTCCTATCTTTTATCTAATGGATCTGTATGGAGCCATATCTGCGACAAATTATTTGGTATTCTTAGAAAATAAAAGTAAAATTACTAGCGAGTCTGGCAAAACTGTACGGGTGACACGGTTAAAGATGCTTACTTATCTAACTTTTTTTATCAAAGGTTTAAGGGTACTGTTAACTAAAGCATGCCTAAACAATGTCATGCAGTATGATTTTCTTTCTTTTTTTCAGTATAATAAAACTTAGGTTATTCTATTTGAGAAAATATTCTATTGTTTGGCTTAACTCTTTCAGTGTCCATATTTTGTTTATCGTTTCAAAACGGGAAGCCGCGAAGTTTAATAATAATCGTCGATGTGTTCCGATTGAAACCGGAAGCGGTGTTTAAAAAATACCTTACAAACGGAAAATGTTAAATTCAAAATAAACGATTTTTTATCGACTTCTCCGTACACATGCTTTGCCAATTATCATATTAATACATACATAATATGCATTCTTATTTCTGTCGCACCATATTGTTCAGTGTCTCAAATAAACTTTAAATTTTTGATTTATATCATGTGCTTAGCTATTTATTTTACTTAATATGTGTATTGTGACGCGAAAGTGCTGTAAAAGTTAAACAAATTTCTGTTCTGTTCTATTCTAAATAATACAATAAATCGGTGTTTTATTTGCTCTAGATCTTTCAAAGACATGTGACCAAAGTTTCGCCCCAAGCTTTAACGAGAATTTGCAAGTAATAAAAAATTACCCAAGAGGAGATTCCGACCGTTATCTTTCAAAGATTGGCGGGAACAAAACCCGACCAGACAAAATGGCGTCATTTCCGGTGTTTGTTACAGCGATGGATTTTCGGTACTACCCATATAGTCAAGGAATGTTTTTCTCGTTACACTCTGTACTAGATGCTGAGAAGAACAAGGGTAAAAGTCGTCTGATTGTGTATGATTTAGGCTTGTCAGAGCGTCAATTAAAAGTGGTAACCAATCTACTGTTATTTAACCCTTACATCGCCAAATTTATCAAATGAAACTTGTCAGTCTTTCGATTTATACATGATTTTAGGGAAAACTTTAGAATATTTATTGCCTGAACAGTGATCAGGCTGTATGGATGCGCCGACTGATCTTGGCCTGCACTGGTCGCATGCGTAGAATATTCTTCTAAAGGACCACGGGCTATATTCAAGATTTATTATACGTTCTTATCACATAATGAATTCGTTATAAACTGTAGCACCTACAAATAAAGGTTTTGTTATGTTCTGTGTAAAGCTCTGTAGTCTCAGGCTTTAAGAATTGCAGGCGGCACCATTTTTGATTTTTTCCCTGACACTCATAGAAACTAAGCGGTAAACGTATACATGTACCAGGCTTACTGGTTATAAAACTTTTTCTAAGCTACGTCTCAAATATCATTGGTCAGAGTACAATCTCTATCGGTTTCAACCATTGAAATAGTTGAGGTGAATAGAATTTTTTATAATTTTGGACCAAGTCAGATAAGATAAGTTTGGAATTGTTGAGTGAAACAATTTTTTTTCAATTATCATGAGAAGGGTGCATTATTGATGTGAATATGCAAACCTCTTTTAGTGTTGTTTTCCGAAGAAAGAAGAGACACAAATATGGTTGTAAGAAACGTTCTGTTTTTGCGCGCATACTATATTACAATTTGAAAGACTTAAATTTTGTGTATTGGCTAAATTTAGAAAAAAATGAGTCCGGTAAAACACCACTGAAAATACGGAAAATATGTTTCACAGCAGTGAAAAATAATTTTTTACAGTGAAAATACGGCTACTGAAAATACGCATTTTCTTTCGTCAATATTTCTCACTATTTCATTTATAAGTATACATGTGCAGTAAATCAAAAATTCTTTAGTACATAGTAAAATATTAAGAAATCAATTTTGATTATTTGTTTAGATTTTTGTTGTTGTGCTTTTCAGTAATCATTCATTTTTTTCAATTTGTTTTTTCAGTTACGTCAAAAGTGTAAATGTGAAATTAGAAGGTTTCCATTTGAAATATTCCCGCCACATGTACGTAATCTGAAAACCTATGCCTTCAAACCATTAATAGTCCAGGTAAGACATCTAATCACCAAAATACTCACTGATATTCGTGTGTATCCTTACCTTACTAAATAATATACAATGAACGTATACTTCCTTGTTTTATTTCTTGAAATTTCTATAAAAAATATTGATTGAAAAAAAAATCATATAGGATGTAAAATCATAAATATTTAGGTAAACAATTATATTACATAGCACAGTTACACTGCAAACTTTATTTATAGAAATATATCTTTTTGAGAACTATTGTGTCTAACAGCCCACTTTGAAGCCTGTTAAAAATAAGAGGGGTTGTTTGCTGTTCTGTTTCTACAACATGTCAATAGGCATGTTCCTATTGTCCCTAGCAATAACAGTTAATTTTAAACTCTAATTGTTATTTTGATTTTACTATAAATATATTTCTCATCTTTGAGCAAAATATTTTTTCTCGCAGAAATTTATTGAAATATATGAAATTCTTACTGAATATGTCTTATTTAAATAAAAGAATGTACAAACTATGTACGGGAACATGTCTTCCTTATTATGGGTCAAGTAAAGCTGGTCCTTTCTTTAAAAAAACTGCCATTTTTAATGACATTATGTATTCATAGTATGTCCACTTATGGTGTGAAGGATTAAAAGCATAAAATGATTGTCTCCTTTGTGTGAAGTCAAAACATGTTCATTTTATATTTATAAAGAGAGCATGTAGCAATTATCAAAATATTCAAATATCAATTGTGTATCTAGAATATTTCTCAAAATGATGGACAGATAATTTTATTATAATTTGAATAAATACATATTAAAATAAATAAAATAAATAAGACAGAACAAAATGGAAATCGTTGATGTAACTGAATTTAGAATTCTCGTTTGTTTGTTTTTATCAAACGAAAAAACAAATAAGTTGTACTTAAATAACGTAATGAACTTAAATCTAAAAGCAAATTAGCCAACCTTAAACGCAATGATTGGTATACTCAGATATCAAATTGGAACAAGCTATGATTTCTTGCGATCTTTTTCAGATGACACTTTTGGAATTTGGTTTCGTTTGGTGGATTGACATTTCAGTAAAATTGATAACGATCAATTTAGACGGTGCAATAAACTATGCCAAAAAGAATAGCATGCTGTTCTTTGTGGAAAGATCTTATCCTAGAAGAGTCAGTATAGCGAAGCAGACGGACATTCGAACGTTCAATTATTTAGCAGAAGACATATGTAAATATAGATCTTTTGGAGAAGTTTGGGCAACAACGGTTGTGTTTCATTATGATCATATAACAAAAGCTGTGGTGAATGCATGGGCGTCGTGCGCTTTGAATGAAGCTTGCATTGCGCCGGTAGGGGAGGACAAACTTAAATGTGATTTCCTTGATATAAGCGACGGGAGATGTCATCGATTTGACCAATCAGTATTAGGGATAATACTCCGTCGCTTGTATCACGAGCAAAATGAATATCCTTTAGACAAAAAATTAAATAATATTTATTTTATAAAAAGGCGAGAGTTGGTAAACTATTTGGAACGTTGTAATTTTGAATCCGCTTGTTACTAAATATGGATTTTTTTTATTTTCTTGGTGTTTTGCGTCATCAAGTTATATATTTTGATATTTTTTTAATATTTTTCTTAAAATGGTTTGTTTATTGTTCACTTTTTAAGTACATGTATATATGAACTTCAATTTAAACAATCATTACCATTTCCACCATTTACCAGTTTTAATACAGATTTGTGTGAAACAATGTTTTCCATACTGAAATAATAAAAATAATTGCTTTTTTGCGTGTTAAGGTTGCACAGGACAGTTGAATTTTTATTATGTGTTTGCAATGTTATTGATTTTCTTGATGCCAGTACTATTATGTATCGAAAATTGAGTACCACTCAGCCGATGCTAGGGGGCTTGAGGGGTGTTGCACTTGTTCATTATCCCTCATGTTCAGACTCAATCTAACCGAGTCTGCAATTTTCATGTAATTTTGTTGTGATTAATGCTTCCGAGGGATCACTTTGTTTGCAGATGTTTTCCTATTTCATAAACATATCACGTTTGAATGTGTCTATTAACTTTAAAGGTTCATCATGACCAATAAAGCACATTTTTTCTCGAAAGATTTTTAAAAAAACATTTTATGTTCTGCAACATTTTCCGAAATGGTACTCATTTTGCTTCGTTTGCTTCTTTTGCATTTAGTAAACTATTAGTAAGTATTTTGTATATAAAAAAAACGAAATACATGTACTACTTCGGTTAAATTCTGCGGCGATTAATTTCACATTGGAGAGTAGTTCTTTACGCGATAAGCATCTAACATGCTGAAAATTCAATAACAAAATATTATATAAAATATTACTAAAGTACAGGTTTGTCTTTTCTTCAGTGGAAAACTGTATGAGTATCACGATAAAAAATTGGTGTCTGTCAGCCAACAGTGTTGTGCCTGGCCAAACTGTACAAATGTTTTATTTTTATGCCATAACATGCAAAGTTACTTGTGTACAATTATTAAGGGTTTTATGTACAAATACGTTAAAATCATTAAATATACAATTATTTTAAAATAAATTGACCCAAACTATGCTAGAAATACATGCACAAACTTGTCCATTTTTCAATTTGGACAAAACCGTTCATCTTTTTTTTTTTTTTAATAATTTCACAATACATGACTGTATAAACCAAATGGATAGCAAACAGTCCATATCATGATCGGATGACACAGGTCTGCGGTCTGATCTTGGTCTGCACTGGTCCTATAAGATTTAAAGTGTTGTTTTTCTGTTTTGTATTTTGGTTGTTGGTTGGATTAATTTTAAGAAATACTGATAATAGTGTTGAGACCATATGTCATGTTATAGCAACTTGTCTACAGATTTCAATTATCTTTATGAAATACCTTGTGAGATCTTGGTCTTTACGGGTAGCATGTGTAGAACCAGTTGTCAAGTCATGTTAGCATGCTAATTGTTATTGAACAATTGAATTTTTATTATCAGATAATAAAAGCAGATACACATTCAACACGCATATGGCTTTGTCATATTGACATACAAAATACATGTGTAAAAAACTGTTATTTCAAATAACTGAAAAGCCAAATACATCCGCGTAAAAATCCCGGCAACATATTTATCTCAGAAAGATCTGAAATGTATTCCATCGAGAGAGACAACAAGTATTCCTAAGATTTATCACTGCTATGAACATATTACAAGATTATAAACTCATTAATGAAAACACTAGGGATTATCTATGCCTGACACAAAGTCTTCTTTATTACATTATGTCATCAATGGATTATAATTTCTTGACAATGAAGACAAAAAACGAACCTTAACAGACGAAATTTATATGCTGGCATTAATCTGTTTCAGTTAGGATTTAAATACGAATTTCAGGTCTCAACAGTATAATAAAAATTATGCTTTTTATGAAGAAATCAGTATATTCCAACTGGAAGAAATTGATAAAAAAAATCCATTAAACATACACACATGTACTAGTATATGCAAAAGGTTCAAAATAATTCCGATAAGGAAGTGGAAATCATTGACAATTTCCTCACGGTAGGGCAACATATGGCTTTGACTACTTCTTTTCTTATTTTGTGTCTAAAAATCAAAATTATTTTGTCGCAGTAAAATTTGCCTTTAACACTTTAACATCTTTTTATATTCCTTATGAGACTGGTTATATAATTTTGAAAATTATTTTCTGTTATACAATAGTCAAAACAGACATGGATTTTGCATATGGTAAACGAGAAATGTTAAGCATGCGTCAAACGACAAACGCGAGAGACACGGTTTCTTTCTCTCCGCCATGTTTGTTTACGAGCTATGAGCGTGTGTACGTTTAATTACATATAACAAATAACATGTTACACACTAAGTGATACTGTCGGGTTTTTTCCGACAATAACTGTGCGACTAATTACATTCTGGCCGTCGGAATTGTTTTGTTATTCATTTGAAGACCATCTTTTATACATACAAAACTTGTTTTTGCTTCTTCTAATAAACGTATATGAAATGTTGCAGGATTTTTAATGCAAATGGTTCAAGTGAAATGACGCAATAACATTCACTACGCTAAAGATCTTCAATGGCCTTGTCGATATTTTAACCGTATTTCAATCTGGACCAAACTAATCCTCAAATCTAGAGAACGCTGAAAGAATAACGAAGTGCTGACCATAACTAGACGGAACGGATGATATTGGTCTGCGCTGGTCGCATGGGTAAAATGTGTTGCCGCAAGCAAGCCAATGGTTCAAGCTGAACTACATTTGTATCTGAATGCCTTTGTCGCTCGTTACATTGTTTTTTACAATTAAAATGACATCAAAATGTGCATATTATGTTACAGACTAGCAATTAAGGAACTAATGCAAACATGTATCTGTAGCTTACGGAACGTCGGTGGTTCTACTCAGGTGCCCGTTCGTGCCTAAAATAATGCTCGGAAGGGCACCTGAGGTCTTCCTCCGCCAGTAAAGCTGGAACGTCGCGATATGACCAATACTGTGTCGATGTGACGTAAAACCCAAAACAAAACAAAACAAAACATGTATCTGCTGCAATCCAATCAACATCAAGCTCAGAAATCACGATTGTTTTCCGGAGTTATACTGGCTAATTCTGTCCAACAGTTATTTTTTTAAGTAATCATTCAGTACAGAAGTCTCATCTTTCTAAGCCAGGTAATTTAAGCGTCATTATTTATAATGTGAAGTGACAGAATTTCATTTGATGTTCTTTATCATATGTCAGTATGTAGGGAGGTTTTGGAGATGGTTCTTATAGGATTTGAATAATGTCAGTATAGGATTCAATACCACACTGTATTACCGTCGCCAGTGATGGCAGAATGCTGCAGTGATGACAGAAATATAACATTGGAATAGACTTACTGTCCATAGGCTGGGGATACTATCAGGTAATTGTGGACTCGATTCCGTATTCCACGAAGTGTTCAACATTTTTAGTGGCTTTGAAAAGTCCGAGAAAATGTATACAAACATACAAACACAGTACAGGTCATACGGTGACTTCCAGCTTTACAAGAGGAAGACCTCAACTGCCTTCCGTCAATTGGCGCTAACTTGCACCCGCGTAGAACCACCGGCGTTCCGTCAGCTGGCTGGAAGGCTAGCCTCACACAGAGAATTCAACGCTCATGAAGGGACTCGAACCCACGGCAGTGATTGCCAAGTGCTTAAAGTTCAACGACCGTTTGAGGCGGTATTGGGCGGTTAAGAACAGTTGACTCTCGGTAACTCGAAATCCAAGGGACTAGGTATTTTACTTCGAGAGAAACGGAATTCGAGTAACGTGGAACTACCGCCATTACGTTGACTTCGTACATGTATATACATGTACCTGATTGAATGTGGAAAGAAGTAGGTTTCTTATTGTTGTTAGCGGCAATGCTGCAATATTTAACCATTGAAATGACGGTAAATCACTTTCAACTACAAATTATAAATGAACAAAAATATATCATTCAAAATTTAATACAATGTATATTAATAGTGAAACATAAACACACAATTATATTTGATTTAATTGATCATCGGACGAAAACGAAATTAGCAACTATCGTGAACCGGAAGTACAAATTAATGTATGCAATATGACGGAACATTAATTATACAAATATCATTTACGTTGATAATACACATCAATACCTAGGCTGTTATTTGACTAGGCTGTTATTTGACTAACACCCGTCAGACTGGCACGAGTAAACTTTTTTAAAGATATGTAATTAAATTTTAATTTAGTTATCTAACTGTTAAAACCAATTAAGTCGTGAAACGGATTAAAGACACTTTTACGACGTGTTAATAATACATGATGACCGGCAATTAAAAATTACTATGAAACGTGTAAATCACGAGTGAGAACATCTCACCTTGATGTCGCCGACCTTTGATCAGTCGGCTGTTTTCACACTTCGACTAATTGAGATGAAAATATGTGGACTTTAATTGACGGGACCAAATTTTCTTTTCGACTAAACAGGAGTCTCGGTAAGTACATACATATACAAAAATAAAAATAAAAATTAAATAATATCCGTGCAAGTTGCGGCTGTGTGTGACATATATAAAACACATGCACATAAGCTCGCATAAACACAAAATATATATCAATGAGTGAAAAATATAATCAAGAAGTGTGAATTTTGTTCCCTGCTTTTTCTTCCAATCAGGATTTCTAAGTTTGAAATTTATCTGACGTTCAATTCATTTTGCATTAACACCCTCAATAGCGTTTATTTCAACGTTGATTTTTTTTAAAGAAATTTAATTGATTTGTTCTAATTAAAATGTTTTAAGAGGTTTTTGACATGAATGGACTGGATTTTTTCCAAGATTTGTGTACTAAATAATGTAGGTCTACGTCTTCATGTATTTTCTCTTTTATGTGTCAAATAATTTGTGGATTTATGTTGGGAAAATTTATGTTGGGAAAATTGTGAAAAAGAGTTTGAGAAAGCCAGCTAGCTTTGTGAAATGAGTTCTTAAGATATACAATTGTTTCTCAGATCATTATTTGTATACAATTCTTCTTTACATACACTCAATCAGTTTCGTTTTATATATAATTAAGATACATTTGGTAATTAATAATTAAAGCTTAACAAAAAAAAAACATATGTCATAATTGTGTCGTCGCATGTCTGATGTAAACAAACAAAGAAAAACATGAATGACATGTTAAGTTATATTTTGTGTTGAATAAACAACTGCACGCAAATAAATGAAATGCAGCTGATAAAAGTAAGCAATCACATATCACATAGTGGAAAATGTTTTAGTTCATCATCCATCAATGTAAATGGATAAAGTGTCTACGAATTAATGTATTTTTTCTTTTATGTCTCAACTTATCGGATCTATTTAAGTGCACCGGAAAACCCTACTCTGAGATGAATTTGATTTCATTTGACATTGCACGAAAAGTAAAAGAAATGTCGTTGGAATGTCTTGAAGAATAAAGAGATGCAATTCGTCTGCAAGTTTTTAATAAACTATCCATTTATATATTATCTACATTCACGTCTCTTAAATGCAATCCGTTCTAAACGAAAGGGCTTTAGAGGATATTATACATGGTGTTAAATTTCAATAAGTTAATAGTCAAAAACATTTTATGCCGTTATTGGACATACTAAATTGTAACAATATCGGTTTAAAGTAAGAAATTTTATATACTTATTTGATAAATTTGATGTAATGCTAGTTCTGAAAATGTAAATTCTGTACGTCAATTTTGGTGACGACTATCACCAAACGTGGTTCTGAAAATTGTAACATTCAATCATTAAAATGAATACGTGTACAAATGTTTTTATATAACTACGTTAACCTTGCAAACTTTATGTAAAAAATAAGATTTTCTCAAGAAGGATAATGTTATTAAACAAAGTTAATACTGTATCATCTGAACTATTAATGGATTTTTAGCCTACAAAAGTATTCCAGACATTTCAATAAACACTGCCTGTAAAATGTTCGTGCCCTGTCATATCAACCACAGTGGTTTTAAAATTATTCGTCGCTGTTGCACTTAAACTTTTACGGCAAGGTGATGTTTTAAAGAGTAGGCACATAAATCTTGTCACAATATGTCATTCCATTTGAATATTTTCTTTAAGATTCAAAAGATTTTGCAGTCATTTGAGTCAATTACTCTTGAATGAATGCCATTTGATTTAAGTCTCTCTAAATTTCTTATAGAGACATATATCTTATGTGTCTTAAATTCGATGATATAGTGTACGTTACCGTGACATCATATGAATAATGCAAATTATCGAACTTTTCAATCAATAAGCCTTAATATTAAAAGGAAGTTCGGGTATTTGCTAAAATATGGTTTGCAAAATATGCATTTACTAAAATGGGTTTGAAAATTGAAAACCTTTATTGCAAAAACGAAACAGAACGTCTGAAGAGATAACGTTTATAATAAGAATGCGATTTTCTCCATCTATTACTAGGCATTGTAATTCGACAATGATATATTCATGTTTTGAATGTATTGAGTAAACATTTAATTAAAGGTTCTTTATTAAAAGCTTTAAAGCAGCACACCTCCAGATCAGTGCTAAGTTTCATGAAAAGTTCTCAAATGTATCAAAAAATGAAATATTGTCAAGTGAGGCAAGAAAGTACTTTACCCATTGCAAAAGGCACTAAGCAATTATGATATAACCAAACATAGATTCGAATATGGAAAAATAGGCCTTAATGCGTTAGTCACACTTTGAAGAATACGGCAAAATCAGTCATGAATTGCATACAACATGTTTATCATTTTTTGTAAGTGAATATTGTTACTTTTTTAAACTCCTAGCACAGTTTTCTCCGTGTAGATGTTCTTGAAATAGTATACCTTATATGAAGGCAACAGCTTTAACAATTATTGTCTCCACAAAAATATTTAATATAAGTTGGAGCGAGATTTTCATGTTTTTTGAAATAACATATGAAAGTAGAATCTAATCACGTTAATAGTAAACTATACGGAACTTTAAAATCTAAACAGCAACTGTTTATTGTTAATGTATAAATCAAAATTAATGTTAAAGATATAGCATTCTTTAGAAAAATATTCGGCATTTTTACATCTAAACATAGAAATATCACACACTGTTAAACACTGTTCGCAAAACAAATTAATAATCTCCTATAATGAACACATTCATATTCAGCCAATGCTTTTTCCACAAACAGATGATTGGTTTCAAATTTTTTCTTAAAGTCGCTAATAATTGCATTATTTTCTCTTACCAACAGAAAAGAAAATCATTTTAAGGACCAGATCAATTTTTAATTCAGTTAAATTTGATTTTTATCCTTATTTGATAATGATGATAAGTTTATGTGAAAAATTGACAATGACTGAATTCTCGTCTGATATGATTATCACTTCTTCTTTTTTTTCAAAATAAATCGATAAAATAATTATTATATTAATCCGGATTTGAGTTTTTAATTTCGTAAAGAAAGACTCATACTGATTTTTGACTAATATTGTCTTTCAAAAAAATATCAACTAATCTTGTGACTTCGGAATTTCTTTATGAAGGTTTATCAAATAATCTATAATGCCGATGTCATCAAGTAATAATTCCTTCTAAGTACGATGCATCTTGAATGTCACAATATTGAATAAAAATATTATCCAGTAGATGAGAACATGTAAAGCATTGTCAATATTAAAAGCTTTCATTAAGGACAATAAACAAATAGTAAAAATGATTAAATAATTGTTATTATTATTATTGACAAAATAATTGATTGCGTGCTTGATATCTATTTAACTTGATATGTAAGGAGGGGAAAACAACACAATAATCTATTTTTGACAGAATGTACTATGATTACTGACAGAAAAATACAAACTGAATTTAATACAATTATATCTCCTGGTTGCTTTTTTCCCTCATGAACAGACTCAATCCAACCAAGTCTGCATTTTTCATGTTATTTCGTTGTTATAAATGCTTACGCGGGATCACCCCTTTCCAGAATTTTGTAATATTTTATTAATTGGTAAAATAAAATGAAGATGAAATTATTTAAGTGAAAAAAAAATAATTATGTAAATTGTAAATATCGTAAAAAGCAATCAATATAGAGACGTCAAGTATATATGGATACATAAGTAATTCGTTCCAATGCAAATTAATTTTAACAAATCCATATTGACAAGTAAATATTGAAATAGTCTGCCTGTTTAGGGAATTCAGGGTTTTATAGTTTTATAATGCATTATTTGCAAAAAGTATTTTATTGTGTCGTCTGAGTGATAAAACAAATTGCTTTCATATTTTCCAGAATGAAATGTGTAACATTGTATCAAAGTTTTAATTTCATACACTGATTATCACGTAGTTTATTTCCGTACTGCATTTAAAACTGCGAAACTAATTTGCTGACTGAATGACTGATAATGATATAAAACCAACTTAAAGTTTTTGTATTGTGGAAATATATGAAAATACGCGTGAACCCCTGATATTCACTCTCGATTACGTAAATTCGTAGAAGTATGTTTAATCACTGTGGAAAGCTGTAGTTAATTTCATACTTTTGTAAAACTTTCGTGAGTTGTAACAGTTCGATTTATCAAGATATGAGTACGAATTATAGTACTTTTCATTATAAGCATTGCCAATTATTGAATACATAAGCTCTCAATTAAACATTCTACATTAGGCGTTCGATAGGGAAAGAATATCTATTAAAAGTTCTCTGTTAATCAATTTAAAGTTAATTAATTTTCAATATTACATGTTTTATTCAAAATACAGAAATGAGAAATCAAAGTAAAGAAATTGTGTTATTCTAGTTTAGGATTTTTAAATGAAGGTCGAAATTCAGTTTAGTTTTAAATTAATATTATATTATCAATTTGTATTTTCAGAAACTTTAAAATCAAGTAAAAAATTGTTTTAAAGGTACTACACGTAAACATTGATTAAACTTCTTTGGTTTCCAAATTATCTTACTGCATTCAATTATTTTCACGTATTTCATTTCCTATATGAATTAACGCATAGAGACGATTGTTTGCCCTGGAAAATAACGCTCGCTCTATGTTCTGGACACTTTTTAATAAGTAATGATTTTCTTAGTCTTATCATTGTCATTTTTGCCAATATGTACAAGTTTTAAAATTTCGACATATTCTTGAACCGTTAAAAAGCTCTCAATATAGTAACATACAATAAAAATGTAGTTTTAGTGTATCATTTTCTACAACCACTTGGAATTTGTGTAAGAGTTAAGATTTTAGGATCATGTTTGTAGACACATACAGAATGGCTTTATGTTCATGTTGAATCTTTAAGACGTAAAATTCAGCTTATCAACAAAGCTCTATTTCAATGATGTGTATTTTATATCATTCATCTTTATGTTGTTGCACTTTTCATAGCTATCAAAACATGGTGTACATTTTCCAGACGTTTTGTTATCTCGCAGCATTGTTAACATCAAAAGCTTCAGTAGAAACATCTATGCAATAAATTTCCACATCACTGTTCACATTGCTTTAGGTTGAAAAGTGCCCAAAAGAGTCCCTTGTGTCATTATGTATTTTAGATTAATTTTAGATGAGAGTATCTTTTACTGAACTAGCTAGTTTTTGTCCAGTACTCTGGTATAAAATGTCAATACCAAGTTTTATAACAATTGTATATGAATGCTTGAAATATATTGAAAAAGAATGTTTTGCAAAATAAAGAGAGTCATTTACGAACATATCACATGAAACCCATAGATGACAGTATACCATCGAAATATTTCACGTACAATCGAAAATATTTAACATAGTTATCACCAGGGACAATAGCGGAGACAAGGAAAATGTAACATCTAGCGCCTACGAGTGGAATTATTATATTCTCTTCATATTGTCCATTCATATAATGCTATATAATGATTTTTAGTCATGTTTTCGATTTATGAGTGATAGGTCATGTCATTTATGACGTCATCACGACATTATTTTGAATATATATTAATGACAAAATCCTTAACAAAAAATGTAATCAGCCGGAAGATGAAAGTTGTTTCTATGTTTGATAAGATTTCATTGTGAAAAATTCATCATAAATAGAAGATTAATCACTGTCAAGTTTTGCATGGATGATTGATTAAGTAGCTAGCTAATATTTTAGCTGTATTATGTCAGGTTGTCATATAATAAGCAAAAAATATTGAAACTATATAAACACTGTCAATAGTTGTTGCCTAGACCAGTCAGTGTGACACATTGCATGAACCCGACACTTGTATAAAACAAACTAAATTTAGAACCTTTTTTTAATGCAAGCACTATTTTTTGTTGTTGTTTTTCTTTTGTTTTCTTTTGTTTCTTTTTTTTTTATTTCATACAAAAGCTCTGTATATAACTGTATCGAATGTGCATTTAAATTGAGTTAACTTAAATAATCTACACATACAATATAAAACGAAAATTACCTCATTGATGACAAATGGCTTATTGACTAAGGAATATCCGAATTAAGTAACTATACAATCCACTTTAATAATATTTTCTTATATGTCTTTGTATTATTAAGAGTGTGTTCGGTGGGCATGGGCAAACGTTGTTATGTGGCTGTGCTTATACGCAATTTTGATAGAAGCGAACATTTATTTCTCTTCCGAGTTCTGTGATTCGTCTGAAGAAGAGCAAACCGACTGACGATCCATGATTTTTAACACCGTTTGAATCTTAGAAATAACATAATATTATAAATCCTTTGTTGTAATGACGTACGATATAGACATACTATTTGGTGATATTAAAGCATTTCTATATGTAAGTTAATCACACGTTCCATTATGCTAGCATTTGCGTGTTATTGCATCTAATGGCTTCAATAGACTTCAAATGATATGAAATGTTCCCAGAAGTTTCGTTAGCGTGTAGTATTGTCAACATTAAAAGCTTTTATGGAAATTACTTTACAATATATGACTTAATCACCAATGTAAATAATGATACACTGATCGTGACAATGTGCTACGAATATATCAATTTCTCGAAAATCAACGGCCTATTTGACAATACTTTCATTTTGCGTATACTTTTGACGGTATGTATATAAGGTTAGGAGTACAGAACACTGTTAATTCATAACATAAGATGTGTTTCCTACCCGCTCTGACTGTACAATTCCAAATTTTTGCGTTATTGATTTGTTTTTAATTCTTGTCAAATATATCGACAAATCAAACACATTTCTCTTAAAACAAAATAAATAGAAAAAGGTTAATTATCGTACAGACAATTTTGTTTGAAATAAATGAACCTGTTTTTCGACAGCTAAATGATACATAATCATTTCGTGATTTATAACTTGAACAGGTTTATATCAGTCATTAAAATTTTACAATATATTTGTTATCCTTTTCTTCTTTAATACCAAAGATTAAGTCAGTTTCCATGTTTAATTCCCATTTTTAATATTCCAGTTTTAAGTGTCCTTAAAAGAATCTTTTTCTATTATAATGTCACATCATCGTTGGTTGTCGTTGAATGTCGTCCCAACATTTTAAGTTAGATTGTGTAGGAAATTAACTGCCTGCCAAACAATGAAAGCAATATTTTTTGCAATCAATTTGTAACGTGTTCTTATTATAGATTTGTATGACAAATGTTTGAAATGTCTAACATTCTGCTGCAACTGCTGTTAGTTAGCATGAAATTGTGTGACAATATCCATCCTCTGAATCACTTTTAAGATGAAGAATGACATCTTAAAAGCTTTCAAAAGACAAACTTCTGACCAAAAAAGATTGAATGTCTTTGTTTTAAAAGCAAGTGTACTTCAAAAGTGCCATTTATACAAAAGTACGTTCAATATAACAAAATAGTGTGCTTTAGTATCTTTGAAAAAAAAACGAAATCATTTCAAATACATTTCCGATTAATATCATTGGTTTTCCAAAATGCTTCTATAGTGTTAGGACACTGATCTTTTGTGCAGCTCATTTGCGTGCATCTTTGATTTGTGTTTATATTTGTGTTATATTCGAAGTAGAAAAAATGAATACAATAGGAACAATAATAATTTTTTTATGATAATAATTTCGCATAAGAATTGCCTATCATTTATTAAATATGTTTGTAATATTACAACAACTCAAAATTAAATAATAAAAATTATAAATTAAAATAAATTAAAGATTATTTCTCTTTTACTTTTTCATAATAAGAGCTACACAAATTTGTTAAACTGACTTTTAATAACAGGCATTGAAGTGATCAAGAACATTTATTTTTATGCCTATAATTTATTTTTATTACGGTTATTAAAATATATACATGTATATAGTTCACTAAAATACGGTGTTTACCCCACGCTACTAGTAAATCAATTGTCAATGTTTTCTTGAAACACATCTTTTATGTATAAGCTCGATTATGAAGCATGCTCGTGTTCAGCAGACATGTTATTTTTACGCCCGAGCCGGTAAATCATTATAGGTCATGTGCTTCTCTAAATCAGATGAAAACATATGGTAGTAGTCATAGTTTATTCTCTGGATCACGGCCGTTAATCACTTTGAATTCACCACAGTTCAGTCAAAGTTACTATCCCATTTGAAATCGTAGGTTAATTGTGTTACTATAAATAGTTACAAGTGTATGAATGCCAGAAAAGACTTGAACTTTCATTTTCTTAATTATAATCAATTCTTTTAACAGCTGTAAAATTGATTTCTTTAACATCTTGTCTAGTTTAAGTTTAGTGAGTCAAATTATTCAGTCCGCTCAAATGCTTTCCATCCATGAAACATCGGCCTTTCATCAGTTCTGTTGAAATGCGAATAAACCACAATCAATTTAATTTACAAGCATTGACAAAAAGTGAATGTTTTAACAGGATATCAGGTTGGCAAAATGATTGATTGAAATGAATATAATTGTTATAGAGACAAGACGCTTTTATCTATCTCATTGTCGGATTTCAAATGATGACATATTTGCGTGTAACTAATGTTGCTCTAAAAAATAATTCAGAATGTTAAAAGAAAGAGACAGGCGTTAATTATTTATTGAATATTGATCATGCTTATTTCATTTAACAGCTTTCTGTTTTGATAGTCGTCGTTTTTACAAATGTTTTCCGTGGTCGTGTTAAGCAGGCAGATTATGATTTAAAGTTTTCGGCCCGAACACGAAAACCCATAATCGGTCACTTGACGATAAGTTGAAATCATATTAAGCAATTTCATTACAATATATATTAACAAGTTTATTTATCATGCGCATACTCCCATCGGCCTGTTTTCATTTGTCAAGATGGAAGCAAAATAAGAATAAAATTCATAAAATAAGAAATCATTTCAATATGTTTTGCTCTTTTACTTTTTACAATATTATTTAGTGAACTTTTTAATATAAGATCTTTAATTATAACCAGATGCAATAAAAAGCGATAGTATCTCCTTCATTAAAACTGGACTCACCACATTAATTTGTTCAAATTATATCTCTCTTTTTATTAAGGCCTATGATAACATTGTCTGTATACACTTTTTACTTAATCATTCAAACAACATGTCATTTCGGCAATGAAAATATAACAATTTAATACGTGTCAAATTTACAATTCAGTTTCGTTTTAACTAAGAAAATAATACGAAATGATCCACTCATAAACAATTTCATTTTGCTGGAACCATGTATTGATCTGTTGTAAATAAGTGTTTATAAGACGTTATCGTAAATAATAAAATAAAAACTGATTAAATTGTATTTTTACGATAGGAAAGTTCAGTGCATTAATGAAAAAATAATTTTATAAACAAGATTTTGTGACAGAAACTATCTGTCCCTTGGGTTAGAATAAAATGAGTTTTTAATCTTGTTACTTCATTCGTTCGGCGATATATCTTTGACGGATTAGCTCAACATTACCCTGTGGACTTGATTCTGGATATATTCCGGATTAGTTTGTCGTGCAGTTTTGGCACACGATGACCTATGGGTATCTCATAACTTTTGTTATTGTATAAATTAATGACTATCATTCATACTTATCGTTTTATAAACAGTTTATGTGTTACTAGTATGTCTAACAGTTATTTCAATGCAAAAATATCATGGAACTTTGTGTATATCCTAGAATACAACAAAGAATATTAAAGAATTTGAAGATCGTTTAATATTTATATATTGATGTTACATTTAAATAGATTAAAAATAATTAAGTCTTTGCGAAACATTTATTAACTTTGTGAACTGGTGATAGAAATTACAATTTAACCAAATTTCATTTAACATTAGCAGCCAATATTTGATGATATTTTGTAACCTTACCTTTGCATCTTATATCATCACATTTAGTATAATTTCGACACTGATACATATTTATCGTAAACGGGAAAAGAATTTCGACGTCACTTAATTTATTTTCACAATCTTCTGCAAGTTAAGATAATTGACAGAGGATTTCCGTAGAACTTTAAATTTCCGGTTAGGTTATTCTTTATAAGTTAACAAACATAATCAATCAAACACGATAACGTAATAAATTTAGCAAAGATGGTAGCAAATCATAGTAATAAAAGGAATAAACAATAATTCCAGCATTCAAAATAAAAATTGTCTACACTCGAAAACGATTTAAACTGATATTATAAATCCATGTGTATATGCATTGCATCTTTGAATAATACGGATTTTACAAAACATATAATGAATGTCTCGGACATTGTTATTCTATGTTGCTTTACAAATATTTAAATGACAAACTAATTTTTGCAAGATAAGCGAGTTTAGTCTTAAAACACATATTTAAAACTTTAAAAAAATCACTTAATAGTGTACTGCATAACACAGTTTCAAACGTAGTTTAATATTTTTACCTTGCATTAATAAGCAATTACCTTCAAAACAATTTTTTGTAACATAAGAATACTTGAAATAAAAGAAAATATTAACAATGAATGGCAATGTGCACTGAATGCAGCCTGAATCAAGGCAATCAAAAACAGATGAGAGGGTACAAGATCATAAAGTTCGAATGCATAGACGGAGCTTACGAGGAATTTTGCTGTTATATCATATTTATAATTGAAAAAAAAACAACATTTATTTAAACATAAATTAATGGACTAGACAGATGGAATGTCATTGTTTATATAATAGCTGCTTCGATGATAGGCTTAATTAAACAGCAATAACAATTGCATTCTTTTCTAGGCCAATTTGTCTAATTATCATTACTTTTTATGAGGAGTGACAGAAATATATATGATACAAATGTTTTCATTATTTGTCAGTCTGTAGGGAATATTTTTAGATAGATTATAGATGATTTGGGAAGATTTGAATACAGAAGTTAATCAAATGTTCCATGTTTTATGGATGTTGAAATGTCATAATTTCATTCTTGGGCGTGAGTTTTAAATCAGTTTTTGTAGTAAAAATAGTTATTTATTGACTTGATTGTATATCTTTACAGTAAGACATCAATACATACTTTGATCCGCCGGACAGATAACGTTCTTAATGTTGAGCATCGCTAATGTTTGCTACAGCTTGGTCATAAAAGCAAGGATCAAGGAAGAACTGTCCGACGATTTTCTCATAAAAAGACTGAAATAATGAAATTTCTGATTATTTATATTAAAATCGTTCAGTATGATTTTGAAATTGTTTAACAAACGCAATTGAAGTTAATGTTTTATATTTCTAAAAGTAAAATTAAGTAAAAATTGTTATTTTATTAAAACGTATTTCTCATTGCTTTTAAACGTACATAAAGCATGGCATTTCAAACGCAGTCGAAAAAAGGAATGTTACACTTTTTACAAATCAGGTTGCTTTTTTTACTTAAGCGTATCAACATATATCTTAACTTATACTGGGGGTGTTCATGACCGAGTGGTTAAGATCGTTGACTTAAAACCACTCTCTCCTCACAGGTGTGGGTTCGAATAAAGGACTTTGAATTATTTCATGTGAGGAACTATCCAGCTAGCTTACGGAACGTCGGTGGTTCTACTCTGTTGCTCCATCCGTACCTGAAATAATGCACAGAAGGGCACCTAAGGTCTTCTTCTACCAGTAAAGATTAATATCTTATTTGAGATAGTGAAGTTTGTGGTACGAAACATCACAAGATTTGAATCAGAAATAACGTTATCTTTTAAAACACAAAGCTCTTACTAAAGCTGCAATGATTCGTTATTAATTTGATACGTGACGTGATTACAAATGAAAAATTATCAGGAAACGAATATTTATTTCGAGACCTTTGTAAAAGGCAAGTGTGTTTCTAAAGAACGAATTACGTAACTTTCGCAATTATCTGAGAGTACTGATTATTAAGATATTATTATATAATATATATAGTTATTCTAATATTTAATGTCGTAACAGCAAGCTTATGTCGTTAAAATTAAGACAAACATATCAGATAATATGAAAATGTTAAAACAAAATAGAAATGGTTTCCTTCAAGCAGTAACCTTTAAATGCAATAGCCTATAGAGAGGGTAAAGATGTTTGGCTTTTTAAAATATTTTATAAGGAAGTTTATCAAAATGTTTAAAACATATTTTTACGTGATTTCTATAATGTAAAAATATATTATGTGTTGTTGTTTCATATCTACATAATAAATGAAATCAAGAATTTGGTAGTCGTTGTCATAATCAAACTACAGAAGGCTGTTATTACCACAGGGTTAGAAAGCAATACAATATATGTGGATTTATTCAGAATGTAAAGCGAAACAGTTTCCGCTACATTTATGGCATATCTCATTATGTAATTCTTTAGTAATAATCCATAAATATGACATAAAAAGTAAGGCTATGCATTCATAAGCTTTTCACTTAACAGGCTGTAAAAGCATTAGATGATTTTAGGAATCTATTAAATGATGTAAATTGCTAAAGTGGATGTGACAAGAATAATAGATTCGTTTATTTGGAATGTCACCCGACCGGACTTGTTTAATCTGTGTATATGCTCCAGAGACGAAAACTCTTACAAAACGATTTACAATTACGTGACACTGCAAGATATTTAGGAAACTGTTCCTTGCTGAATATTCATCTTAGTCTGATAAATTTATAAGACACTTTTAAACAGCTGTTATTTATTCAAAGCATTTTCCCATAATTTTTCTTTGTTTTGTTATTGAATTTTTTTTAGGATTTAGGGAGTTTGATATTTATGATCTTCTTTTCTATCTTTAACTTTGCGTAACTAAAATAAATATTTCAACATTTGTGTCATTTTACACAGTAAAATTGATAAATCATGACAAAAGAGCGATTGATTTAAAATTTCAAACACAAGTTTTTGGTCCAGACCTACATCAAATCAAAAACATCTTGAAAAAATATTTCCATATCCGTCTTATAAAAAACGTAAGTGTAGTTCTCTTAATCATGAGATATATACATACTAGATTATCCAACTAAAGAAGGATTTTAGTCATAAACTTTTACACCATATCCATGAAGGATTGTTACTGTGTTTTCCCAGGTGTTCAATTACATCCTACGATATTTCCCGCTAGATTTATCCTGTATCAATATCCCGTATTAAAAATTATTCACGGCAACTAAGCTGTGCTGGAAGCAATTTCTCATCACAACATTTGAAATAAATGCATTTCCTTGAGGATTCTCTATTTCATCATTATTGATATAAGTAACTTTCAATGACGATCGTTCAAAATAAGCACGACATGTAGCTCTTATGCTTTACTTCTAAATATTTCATGTAAAAATTAAAAGAATTCATAAAAAAGACAATAATTAGCTGATCATTCTTACAATTAACATAGATCATGACATTAGTTTGTTCCTGTGGGCAGGATTTCGTGCATCACCTGAAATAATTAAATCGCAATCTTGACGTTCCCACAACAAAAATAGTTATTTCCGTGCGATATAAAAAATCTACAGTCGCATTGTCAAATTAACTTGACCTAGATATAAAAAACGTTTAAAAGTTAGTTGAAACATTTTCAAAAGATTTAAATATTACGTTGTCAACAAATTTCATTTATAGTTATTACGTCACACATTTTTATCTTATGGAACGTTGAAGTCTGATCAATGTCTTTTATAATCTAAGTCTTTCACGGCGAATTTTTGCGACAATATCAATCGAGATCATGGAGGAACATAAAGATAAAACAAAGAAAAAAAGGATAAAATAGGTAATGGAATAAGTATTGTTATCCTTAATGTTCAAATTTCTTTTGAGCGAAATTTTCCGATATAACAATTCTTCAGAAATATCCCTTTGAGAGTGCATTCAGAACAACAGAATAAATGCATTTTGAGTTGCACTGTTAGCAATTTATCATTATGATATATGGAGTGATATCACATCTTACAGGAAATCTGGATTTATGGAATACATATCAAATATACTTTACGAGTTCGCATGACATACTTGTACTGAAACTAATGGTAATGTGAAAAGTGACAATTATTGATATAGCAAAAATTCTATACAATAAAATTTCTTAAGTTTTATAATACATTACTGCAACTATAAACATAAAATACATGTATATACATTTCTTTATCATGTATTGTATTTACGCAAATTTTTTTTCAAAATACTAAACATACATTTAAATAAAGGATGAAACCTGAAATAGATCATTTGCTAAGTTACGCAAAGTGTACGATAGAAAAGAAGTTCATGCAACAATAAATATTAAATCCTAAATCCTAAACAAATATCAATAACAAAACAAAGAAACATATACAAACACCTAAGAAGAAGCCTCTTAAAAAAACAACACCCCCCCTCCCAAAAAAAAAACAAAACAAAAAAAAACAACAAAAAAAACAACAACAAAATAACAAGAACAACAACAAACATTATGGGAAAATGAAAGCATGCAAAAAGTATGCTTTGAATAATTAACAGCTGTTTAAAAGTGTCTTATAGACTTATCAGACTAAGATTTATATTTAGAGACGAAATGGTTTCTAAACATCTTGCCATGTCACGTAATTGTAAATCGTTTTGTAAGACTTTTCGTCTCTGGTGCACTTACACAGATTATACAAGTCCGGTCGGGTGACGTTCCAAATAAACGAATCCATCATTCTTGTCACATCTACTTAAGCAAGTTACATCATTAAATAGATTCCTAAAATCATCTAATGCGTTTACAGCCTGTTAAGTGAAAAGCTTATGAATGCATAGCCTTACTGTTAATGTCATATTTATGAATAAATTCTAAAGAATTACATAATGAGATATGCCATAAATGTAGCGGAAACTGTTTCGTTTTGCATTCTGTATAAATCCATATATATTGTATTGTTTTTTAAACCTGTGGTAATGACAGCTTGTAATCTGTAGTTTCTGTAATCTGTAATTATTGTAACGACTACCAATTTCTTGATTTAACTGATTATGTAGATAGAAGAAGAAGAATTTTATTTCAAAATCCACATGTAAACAACAACACATTTAATTTATATATTTTTACATAATAGAAATCATACAAAAAATTTGATAAACTTCCTTCTAAAGTATTTTAAAAAAGCCAAACATCTTTACCCTCTCTATAAGGCTATTACATATATTGGTTATTCCTTGAAGGAAGCATGTTTCTACTTCTGTTTCAATATTTTCGTATTATTTAACAATATTGGTTTTAATTTTAACGACATAATCTTGCTGTTTTAACATAAAATATATGAATATCAATATTTAATAATCAGTACTCTCAGTATATTGCGAAAATACGTAATTAGTTCTTTAGAAAGGCACTTGCCTTATTAACAAAGAGCTCGAAACAAATATTCGTTTCCTGATAATTCTTCATTTGTAATCACGTCACGTACCAAATTAATAACTAGTCATTGCAGCTTTAGTAAGAGCTTTGTGTTTTGGAATATCAGATTATTTCTGGTTTAAATCTTGTGATATTTCGTACCACGAACTTCACTACGTGAAATAAGATATTAATCTTCTATGCATTTTTTCAGGTACGAATGGGCACCTGAGTAGAACTACCGACGTTCCGTAGGCTAGCTGGATAGTTTCCCCACATGAAAGAATCCAAAATCCGAGTCCGGATTTGAAACTACATCGGTGAAAGGCAAGTGGTTTTAAGTCAACGATCTTAACCACTTGTTCATGGACATTCCCCATAATAAGTTTATCATATGTTGATACGCTTATGTAAAAACCCGGTTTGTAAAAAGTTTAGCATTCCTTTTTGCGACTGCATTTTAAATGCTATGCTTTATTTAGGCGTAAACGGAATGGGAATACATTTTAATGAAATTACAAGTTTTACTTAATATTATTTTTTAAAATATGTAACTTTAACTTCAATTGCGTTTGTAAAATAATATCAAAATCAGACTGAATGTTGTTTAATAAAAAATCAGTTTAGAAATTCCCGACATTTACTTATTTCAGCCCTTATTATGAGAAAATCGTCGGACAGTTCTGCCTTGATCTTTGCTTTTGCTTTGCATTTCTGTAACAAACATTCTAGATGCTCAACATTAAGAACGTTATCTATCCGGCGCATCAAAGTATGAAATGATATCTTATTCTACTGCAACTAATGTTTAAAAAATGACGCCCAATAATAAAATTATGACATTTTAACATCCATGAAACATGGAATATTTGATTAAATTTCGTATTAAAATCCTTCCAAATCGTCTAAAATCCATCTAAAGATATTCCTTACAGACTGACAAATAATGAAAATATTTGTATCAAGTACATTTCTCTCACTTTCCATTAAAAGTAATGACACTTAGACAAATTGGCCTGAAAAAGCGAACATTTTTGCTGCTTAATCATATGCTCGACAGTAAGAGAAGAGTTATCAACTGAGACTTTGGAAACAATACAGCTTTGATCATTATATGCTTATAAACGAGACAGCATATTATATAAACAATCCGTACATTAATTGAAGTATGAAAATAAGTGGTTTATTGTCCAATTGCTATTATGATATAACCGCATAGTTTTTTTATGAGCCCCGTCCTTACTTTGCCCTCGTCACCTCTCACCTGTGTTTGTAGTCCCAAACTGGGTTATCTGCTGGTTTCCTTGTTGGCTGTCATGAGTTGATTGATGTTTTGTGCTGCATTCAGTGAACGTTGTCTTTCTTTGTCGATATTGTTCTTATTCATATGATACAAGATAAACATTTATTGGAAGCACTTGCTGTTGAATGTAAGGTAAGTATGAAATTTTGTTTGAAACTGTATTATGCAGTACAATATATAGTAATTTATTCTAATGTTTTGAAAATAGTGTTTAAAGGTTAAACATGCTTATTTTGCAACAGATTCGTCAAACACCATAGAATAACAATGTAAGTGTCCGAGACATGCACTTTATGTTTTGCAAGATCTTTATAATAGCATTTGAATTTTTTTTCAGGTGAAGACAATTTTTACAATGAATGCTGGAATTAATTTTAATTTTATTTATTACAATGATTTGCTACCATCTCTATTTATTACGTTATCGTTGATTGATATTGTTTGGTAACTTATACAGAAAATCATAACGGGAATTCACGTCTATATTTCAAGTTCTACGGAAATCCACTGTGTAAATCATCTTAGCTTGCAGAAGATTGTGAAAATAAATTAAGTGACGTCGATATTCTTTTCCCCTTTACTATAAATTATATGTATTATTGTGGAAATTATACTGCATGTGCTTCTTAAAGGAATTTGCAATATTCTTGATATTAGGTAACAAAATATCATCAAATATTGGCTGCTAATGTTAAATGAAATCTGGTTGAATTGTAATTTCTATCACCAGTCCACAAAGTTAATAAATGTTTCGCAAATACTTAATTATTTTTTAATCTATTTAAATGTTACATCAATATATATAAATATTAAACGATCTCCAACTACTTTAATCTTTTTTGTCGTAGTCTAGGATATACACAAAGTTCTATGATATTATTGCATTGAAATGACTGTTAGATGTACTATTAACACATATACTGTTTAGTATGAATGATACGGTCTTTTATTGATACAATAACAAAAGTTATGAGATACCCATAGGTATTCATGTGCCAAAACTGCACTCATTGTGTCACCTGTCGAGTAGCTTTTTAATGAGTATCTATGTTGTTTATAAATGCATATTCATTGTGTCACCTGTTGAGTAGCTTCTTAAATGAGTATCTATGTTGTTTATACATGTATATTCATTGTGTCACCTGTCGAGTAGCTTATTAAATGAATATCTATGTTGTTTATACATATAATAATTTTTTACACCTATCGAACAAATTTGTCAATAGATGGAAACTACACATCAATACTTTTTTCACCTGTCGAGTATTTTAGACTATCAATGTTGGTTATACATAGTATCTTTGTGTCACATGTAGAGAAGCTTTTTAAAAATGAGAAGTAATATACATATACTCATTGTGTCACATGTAGCTTTTAAATAACTATCAATGTTTGTTTATACATACAATCATTGTATCAAGTAGCTTTTTAAAAAGATGGAAATTACAGATTGTAATGATGCAAATACTTTTTGATCAAAGAGACTGTCAATGTTGTTGATATTTATTCTTATTTTCCTTTTTTCATCTGTAGAGTAAATTTTTTCAAGAAACTACAGATTATAGATATTGTCAATACTTTCTTTTTGTCACCTGTCAAGAAGCTTATTAAAAAACTTCAAAGGCTACATATAATCATTATTTGTCAAGTACATTTTCGAGAGATGGAAACTACACATCACTTTTGTGTTTGTTAATGTACATACTACATGTTATCATTTGCCACCTGTCGGATAGATTTTTAAAAGATAGCTATTGAGACAGCTTACTTTTAGGATAATTGTAAATAAATAATACCATGTTCAATTGTTTTTTTAGAAAAGATAGTAACTAGAGGCGTTGATTTTGTTGATATTTCTAATCCTTTTAGGCAATATTATAATAATCACAGAGTAACACGTTTAGTATACAATGTACTATAATATAAAAACTGAAAAAATAATTATATATTTATTAACAAGTATTTTGTTTTCATCATACAAAGGAAATATCATGACATAATATAAATAAATATAATAATAAATCAATACTAGTGATTGTTTATGTAGAAATCACTCTCTATGTAATGCTGTATATTTTATTTCAAGTGTCGTATAAAATATTGTTTTAAAAAGGTCATATAATTTTACTTTTTAGACTTTTCGCTTGCCATTACATCTGGTATTAAATTTTTGCGGACAACTCATTAAAAGTTTGGCGTCACTTTTTGTTTTTTGACTTTTGTCTTTTTAATTTTCGTTTTCCCATGAACGTTGAAAAAAAAGTCTTACAAATTATTTCTCAGTCTTTTCGTTCCTTTTCGATTTTCCATTGAGAAGTTATTATTTCGGATTATAAAAATATTGAACTTAAATTTTCTGAAATTACTAAAGCCAACATCTTTTTTCTGTCTAGTGCTATGTGAGCTATGATAAGCCGCCTAAATAACTTAATACATATATACCATAGTTTGTTTTAGTTGATTCGTTACGAAAATCGTGTTAAGTTAAATTTGTTGTGTGTACATTATGATGTTTTTTGTGGTTTTTGTTTGCCTGTGACAATGTTTTTGTATTTATTACCTCTTTGTATTAGTTCTGTAGTCAAACAACTTGTCTTACTGAAAAAATATGAGTGAATTAAAAATCTTATCTCTTAATTGTAGAGGTCTACAAGGCATAAGGAAAAAAGGCTGCAAGTATTTCAGTACATAAAATATTCCAAATGTGATATTTACTGTCTTCAAGACACACATTTTATACACAGTCAATTTAATACCATTTATACTCAGTGGAATGCGGAATGTTTTTTAAGTTGTTCATCTTCAAATTCTAGGGGAGTTGCAATATGTTTCTCAAAAGTCACTAGATTACAAAATACATAAAAGTATAGTTGATGATTTTGGAAATTATGTCATACTGGACTTATCTGTTGGAGAAATAAGATTTACTTTAGTATCGTTATACGGACCGAACTCCGACAATCCGTCCTTTTATGAAAACATTGTCAAGATCGTTGAGAATATAGGAAATGACTCGTATTGCATTTGTGGTGATTTCAATTTAGTGCAAAATCCTGATTTAGATTATTATAACTATAAGAATATAAATAATAAAAATGCAAGATCAACTCTTTTGAAACACATGGAAGAAAAAAGTCTAACTGATCCTTTTAGGGAATTTCAACCTGATTTAAAGCGATATACTTGGCGAAAGGCAAACCCACTGCAACAAGCTAGACTCGATTTCTTTATTTTATCTTCTTTTATGTTACCATACTGTGAAAATGTTTTTATCAAACCTAGTTTTCAGTCTGATCATTCAATTATTATAATGCAATTAAAATTTAATGATTTCAAGCATGGTAAAGGGCTCTGGAAACACAACAATTCTCTACTTAGAGATATTCAATATGTTAATGAAATAAATAAAAAAATTGAAGACGTTAAAAAGCAATATGCCATACCTGTTTATAATTTCGAAACAATTGAAAGTGTTCCAAACGAGGATATACAATTTGTAATTAACGATCAGTTACTTTAAGAAACTTTAATAATTAAAATAAGAGGTACATCCATATACTACGGGTCTTATAAGGAAAAAATAATAAAAGGGAAAACAGATTCAAAAAGATATTAACATGCAGAAAAATTCATAAACTATTCAAAATAATGAAAAATTCAAACAATTGCATAACAAATTAAATATTACACAAAAATAAGGTTAAAGGTTACATTTTGAGATCAAAAGTTGACTATGTAATTGATGGTGAGAAGCCAAGTAAATTATTTAGTAATCTTGAAAAAGCAATAAATTAAATGTTAATAAATCACAAAAAAAATCATGAAAAACGATTGTACTTTAATAACAAAACAAGAAGAAATCTTAAACGAAACTGCATTTTTTTATGAATCATTATATACGTGTACCTCACATGGCTTAGAGGATAATATGTATTTAAACTTTGTTAAAGATATAAACATTCCAACATTATCAAATACAGAGTCAAAATCCCTCGAGGGTAAAATCAGACTAGAAGAAGCATCAATCGTTTTAAAGAATATGAAAAATAATAAAAGTCCAGGCTCATCTGGATTTTCAGCAGAATTTTATAAATGTTTTTGGAACAGAATTGGCGTATTTGTTTGCAGGGCTCTAAACCATGCTTTTATATCCGGAAACTTATCTGTAACACAAACACAGGGTATAATAACGTGTATCCCTAAAGGTGATAAGCCAAAACATTTTTTAAAGAATTGGCGACCGATAACACTGCTTAATACAATTGATAAAATTGGTTCTGGATGCATAGCGAATAGAATAAAAATATATTTAGAATATATATTTAGACAAACTTATTAACACTGACCAAACAGGATTTATAAAGGGCAGATTTATAGGAGAAAATGTAAGACTAATTTATGATATAATGCAATATACAGAGGAGAATAAAATTTCTGGGCTTTTACTTCTTATCGATTTCGAAAAGGCTTTTGATTCTTTGTCTTGGGTTTTTGTAGATAAAACGTTGTCACTTTTTAATTTTGGAGAAGACATCAAAAGATGGTTTAGCATTTTCTATTAAGATGGGATTTCAGCAATATGTCAAAAATTAATGATCTTTTTAGCAGTCGGCGCGATACCGGCAGAGTGATCCGTTAAGTTGTTATATTTTTATTTTTGTGCTGAAATACTTTCGCAGAAAATTAGGTCAAATAACAATATTAAAGGAATTAAAATGAATTTGGTAGAACATAAGCTATCTCAATTCGCAGATGATACTTCAATTATTCTAGATGGTTCGGCCTCTTCTTTAAATGAAACCTTAGACACATTGTCCACTTTTACTTTTATTTCTGGTTTGAAAGTTAATTTTGACAAAACAAAAGTCGTCTGGATTGGAAAAGAAAAATTTAGTGCAAATAGTATAAAAACAAAATGGAAATTATCTTGGAAATCAGCAAAATTTTGACATGCTCGGCTTTAAGTTTCATGTAGATTTGTCAAAAATGATAGATTTTAACTACAAATCTAAAATTGCAAAAGCAGAAAATATTTTTAAAATGTGGAAGAGAAGAATAATTACACCAATTGGAAGAATAATTGTCATTAAAACTCTTGTACTGTCACTCTTTAATCACTTGTTTGTTTCTTTGCCTAATCCTCCAAAATCTTATATTCAACAAATAGAAACTTTATTCTTTGATTTTATATGGCAAGGTCCGTGCAAAGTTAAAAAAGACGTTTTGATAAAAAATAAAAAAGATGGAGGTCTCGACATGATAGATTTAAATGCATTTATATCTGCATTAAAAACTACTTGGATAAGACGAATCATTACGAGCAACGGAAAATGGCTCGATATTGTTTCTAATCTAATAGATTTAGATAAATTATTAAATTGTGGCTCTCATTACCCAGAAACCATAGCGAAATCCTGTAAAAACTTATTTTGGAAAGATACTTTAAATGCTTTTGTTCAATTATGTAAAAAAAATATCCCATGTTCCGATAAAGTGTTGGAATATCCATTATTTTATAACCCAGATATATTGATTGGTAAAAAAAGTATATTTTTAAAGTCATGGTTTAATGCTGGTGTCCAGTGTATAGGTGACTTGTTTAACATGAATGGGGATTTATATGAGATCCATGAATTCAATAAAATTCATAATTTGAGTGCTAATTTTTTGCATTTTCAAGGCATATGTAACGCAGTAGTTAAATATCTTAAAAGTGTTGGTTATTCTATTAGTAGTTTACAATATGTTTCAAGACCTAATATTCCACCAATGCTCTCTCAGATATTAAAAATGAAAAGGGGTTCACAACCTATGCATAATATATTAAAATCAAATAACAGTACAGCTGTTTGTAAACTTAAATGGGAACAAAAACTTAATACTAATTTTGAAGATAAAAGAATGGAATACATTTTTTTCACTTATTTTTGAAACCACTAAAAACACGAATTTACAATGGTTTCAATACAGAATTGTACACAGAATACTTGGCACAAACGAACTTTTTGTATAAGATACAATACAAAGATAATCCAAACTGCAGTTTTTGCAACAAATTTTCTGAAAGCTTGGAACACCTTTTTTGGGACTGTGAAGTTGTTTTTGATATGATTCATGGTCTTTTTGAAAATACTCATTTACATTTGACAAGAATAGAATTTCTTTTAGGAATACAAATGTTGATAATGAAACTAATCTTTTGCTTTTATTTGTCAAGAAGTATATATATTTTTGTAAAATGAATTTTAAAAGACCGACTATAGAGGCTGCTAAGCATTATATTAAGTACCAATACCAAATCGAGAGAGAAACACAAAAAAATATTAACAAAGTAGATATTTTTGACAAAAAGTGGGACAGTTTGAAATATATTTTCATTTCTTCATACCAAGATTAGTATGTGAGTGTGGACTTTGTGTTATTGATTATGTGTTATTATTATTGTAAACACAATATGACTAGAAACAGTTTTTATTCATTAGACTACAGGCTACAAAACTATATATTGAAAAGTTAAGTGAGATTATAAATTAATCACAGGCTTCTATTTTTTTTAATGTACCTTTTGTGTTTGTTTTGTTTGTCTATATATATGTATGTCTTTGTATGTATGTATATTTGTATGTATGTATTTATCTGTGTTCAAAATAAACGGGGTTACCATTTCAAGGCCCTCAAAAAAAAAAAAAAAAAAAAAAAAAAAAACTGCACGACAAACTAATCAGGAATATATCCCGAATCAAGTCCACATGGTTAATGTTGAGCTAATCCGTCAAAGATTACATCGCTGAACGGATGAAGCACCAAGATTAAAAACTCATTTTATTCTAACCCGAGGGACAGATATTGTCTGTCACAAAGTCTTGTTTATAAATGTTCTTTTTTATTCATGCACTAATCGTCTTTCTCTTAAAGAAATTAATCAGTTTTTATTTTATTATTTACGATAAAGTTTTATAAACACTTATTTACAACACATTAATACATGGTTCCAGCAAAATGAAATTGTTTATGAGTGGATCATTCCGTATTGTTTTCTGAGTTAAAACGAAACTGAATTGTACATTTGTCTTATTACATTGTTATATTTTCAATGCCGAAATGACATGTTGTTTGAATGATTAAATAAAAAGTATATACAGACAATGTGATCATAGACCTTACTGAAAAGAGAGATATAATTTGAACACATTAATGTAGGAGACACTATCACTTTTTTGCATCTGGTTTAAATTAAAGATTTTATATTCAAAAAGTTCACTAAATTATATTGTAATTAGTAAAAGAGCAAAACACGTATGAAATGATTTCTAATCTTATGAATTTTATTCTTTTTTTGTTTCCATCTTGGAAAATGAAAATGGGCCGGTTGGATTATGCGCATAATAAATAAACTTGTTAATATATATTGTAATAAAATTGCTTATGATTTCAACTAATCGTCGTCAAGTGACCGATAATGAGTTTGCGGGTCGGGACCTAAATAAGCATGATTGATTTAATGATTATTTCTGGATTCGTTCGTATAAAATAATGTTATTTTCCATTTAACCTATAGCTCTTCAGCGCTTCTTATGTTAAGTTCTTCCAAGTATAATTTCGAATAACCGTAAATTATACCATACCCAGACTATGGTATAATTTGCAGTTTTGAAGATCGAAGGAGTAAGTGTTTCTGGGCGGAGCTATAGGTTAAAACAGATACACCATTGGTGCGTTGACGATTTCTGAGTTTGCGTAAATTATACCATAATCACGTGACCTTTCGTATGCAACCTCACTCGACTTCGTTTAAGGCATAAGAAAGGTCACGTGATTATGGTATAATTTACGCAAACCAAGAAATCGTCAACGCAGCAATGGTATATCTATTACATATCCTATATCAAAATCTTAAGCCTTTCTGTCTCTGATACACTATAATTTCAATCAAAATATCACTTTTCAATAAATGATTAAAAACCTGTCACCTTTCTTTACTATTCTGAATAAAGTTTGGGAGCTACACTAGTTATATGACAATATGTCATTATTTGAGATCCGACAATGAGATGAATAATAGAGTCCGGTCTCTATAGCAATAACTCTCAGTTTAACCCATCATTTTGTCAACATGATATCCGGTTAAAACATTGACGATTTGTGAACATGGTGAATGTGTGGTTTATTCGCATTTCAACAGAATTGATAAAAGGCCGATGTTCCGTGGATGGAAAGCATTGGAGCGAACTGAATAACTGACTAACTAAACTAGACTAGATTTTAAAGAAATCACTTTTAAATCTCATAAGAATTGATTTTAACTAAGAAGATAAAAGTTCATGTTTGTTTTTCTAGGATTCATACACTTGTTACTATTTGTAGTAACAGGATTACCTACGAGTTCAAATTGGATAGTTACTCTGATGAATTCAAAGTGACTTATGGCCTTGATCCGGAGAATAAACTACAAAATTACCACCACATGTTTTTCATATGATTTTGAAAATCACGTGACCAATTATGACTTTGCGGCCCGGGCGTAAAACTAATTATCATTAGATGTCGGCTAAACACGAGCATGCCTTAGAATCAAGCTTATATATTCAACGAAAAATTGACCAGTGACAAACAAGTAGCCTAGGTAAAATACCGTATTTTCAGTGAACATGCATATATTTTAATTACCGTAATAAAAAATATATGTTTAAAAGTGTTTTTGATCACTTTAATGCCTGTTATCAAAAGTCAATTGAACAACTTTGTGTAGTTCTTGTTTTAAAATACTAAAAGAATAATGATCTTTAATTTATTTTTACTAAAAGTTGTAGTTATATATCAAACATAATTAATAAATGATAGGCAATTCTTAAATGATGCGAAATTATTATCATGAATAAATTATTATTATTCCTATTGTATTCATTTTTATCTACTTTAAATATTGTACAAATATAAACACACATCAAAGATGCACGGACAATGAGCTGCATAAAAGATAAGTGTCCTCACAATATAGAAACATCTTGTAATGCTTTGGTAGTTTAGCGCGGAGGAAGGTAGTCTAGTACTGGTGTAACTTTCCAGGAACGATGGTTAGGAAACTACCCGCCTATATGACTGAAATACTGTTGGAAAAAGGCGTAAAATTAAACAAACAAACAAACAAAAAACAAACATTTGTAAAACCATTGATTTTAATCGGAATAGTGTTTCAAATGATTTCGTTTTTTTGAAGATACTAAAGCACATTTTCTTTTTTTATATTGAACAAACGTTTGTATAAATGACACTTTTTTAATCAGAATTTTGTCTTTTGAAAGCTTTTAAGATGTCATTCTTTTTAAACTGATTCATCTTAAAAGTGATTCAGTAGATGGATATTGTCACACAATTTAATGCTAGCTAACAGCAGTTGCAGCAGAATGTAAGACATTTTAAACATTCGTAATACAAATTTATAATAAGAGCATGTTACAAATCGACTTTTGCAAAAAATATTGCTTTCATGTTTGGAAGTTAATTTCCAACACAATCTAACTTTAACTGTTGAACGACAATCAATGTTGATGTGACATAATAATAGAAAAAGATTCTCTGAAGGACACTTAAAACTGGAAAATAGAAAATGTGATCAAACATAAAAACTGAGTTAATCTTTGATATTAAAGTAAAAAAGGATAACATATTCAACAACTAAATATATAGTTGAGGCCAAGGTCAAGATCACACATAGAGGTCAAAGTTCAGATACAAATATGAAGATGTGTATGTGGACCACTAAGTCATCATTTATTGAGTGATTGTAACATAAATGGTCATTATCAAGACTATGGCTGTGATACATATAATTTAGGTCAATATATACAAGGTCAAGGTCACTAAATATGATGAAATATCAAGATTTTGTCCGGAGCATATCTCCTACATGTATGGAGGGATTTTAATGAAACTTCATAGAAATGTTCACCACTATTAGGAGCAGTGTCGCGCACATGAACCAAGTCTCTAGGTCAAAGGTCAAGGTCACACTTAGAGCTCATTGAAAAATGTTTGTCCGGAGCAAAACTTCCACATGTATAGAGGGATTTCAATTATACATGGCACAAATGTTCACCATTGTGAGGCGGAGTGTCGCACGCAAGATTCAGGTCCTTGGGCCAAGGTCAAGGTCACACAAAGAGGTCAGAGTTAAGATAAAAATATGAAGATGTGTATATGGACGATTTAATCATCATTCATTGAGGGCTTGTAACATAAATGGTCATTATCAAGACTATGGCTGTGATACATATAATTTAGGTCAATATATACAAGGCCAAGGTCACTAAAAATGATGAAATATCCAGATTTTGCCCGGAGCATATCTCCTACACGCATGGAGGGATTTTAATGAAATTTCATACAAATGTTAACCATTATTCGAAGCCATGTCACGCACATGAACTAGGTCTCTAGGTCAAAAGTCAAAGTCACACTTTGAGCTCATTGAAAAACACTTGTCCGGAGCAAAACTTCCACATTCATAGAAGGATTTCAATATAACTTGGCACAAATGTTCACCATTGTGAGGCGGAGTGTCGCGCGAAAAATTCAGGTCCCTGCAGCCAAGGTCAAGGCCACACATAGAGGTCAGTTTAGATAAAAATATGAAGACGTGTATAGGGACGATTTAATCTTCATTTATTGAGGGATTGTAACACAAATGGTCATTATCATGACTACGGCTATGACACATGTACTTTAGGTCAATATATGCAAGGTCAAGGTCACTAAAGATGGTGAAATATCCGGATTTTGTCTGAAACATATCTCCTACATGTATGGAAGAATGTTTATAATACTTTATGGAAATGTTCACCACCATTATATGTATTGCTCCATGCATGATCCAGGTATTCAGGTCAAAGGTCAAGGTCACACTTAGAGCTTATTGAAAAATTCTCGTCCGGAGCAAAACTTCTTCATTCATAGGGGGATTTCAATATAACTTGGCACAAATATTTACCATTGTGAGGCTGAGTGTCGCACGCAAAATTCTGATCCTTGCGACCAAAGTCAAGGTTACACATAGAAGTCAAAGTTCAGATAAAAATTTGAAGATGTGTATTGGGACCATTTAGTCAAAGCTCATAGCAAAACGCTTGTCTGGAGCAAAACTTCAACATGCATAGAGGGATATCAATATAATTTGGCACAAATGTTCAGGCTGAGTGCCGTGCATAAAATTCAGGTCCCTGCGACCAAGGTCAAGGTCACACATCCTGTGCATATCTTCCCTACTGATTTGTTTTAAGGTTCGTTTAACAACACAGTGCCAAGAATAAAAAATTGCTTGCTAGATAACACTTATCCATAATGCCCCCATCTCCATCTTAAGCTTTCGTAAACGGGCGTATTTTGTGACTATGGCATCCATGTTTTTATTTTGTTTTAAGAGAAATGAGTTTGATTTGTCGATATATTTGACAAGAATAAAAGAAAAATTAATAACGCAAAAATTTGGAATTGTACAGTGAGAGCGGGTAGGAAACACATCTTAAAGTCACACATATTTCCTTATTATGTTTCGAATTCACAGTGTTCTTTACTCCTAACCTAAAATACATACCGTCAGAAAGAATACGCAAAATGAAAGTTTTGTAAAATACGCCGTTGATTTTCGAGGAAATAATCTAATCGTAGCACATTGTCACGATCAGTTTATCATTATTTACATATGTGATTAAGTCATATATTGTAAAGAAATTTCAATAAAAGCATTTAATGTTGACAATGCTACACATCAATGGAACTTCTTGGAAATATTTCATATCATTTGAAGTTTATGGAAGCCATTAGATGCAATAACACGCAAACGTTAGCGTAATGGAAACGGTTGATATAGAAGTCCTTACAAATCACCAAATAGTATTTCTATATCCTACGTTATAACAACAAAGGATTTATTATATTATGATATTTCCTAGATTCAAACGGTGTTAAAATCATGGATCGTCAGTCGATTTGCTCTTCTTGACACGAATCACAGAACTCGGAAGGAAAGTATATAACCATAAGCAATGAATTCTTCAAAATCTAAAAGTTCGCTTCTATCAAAATTGCTTACACGCACAACCACATAACAACGTTCGCCCACGCCTACCGAACACACTCTTCATAGTACAAA